>NW_016938859.1:0-2811 GCF_001483705.2 Eufriesea mexicana | reverse complement strand
ACTACTTTCCTCTATGGATGCCAGAAATTTTGGTCTGGCCATGTTATGTTGAGTTAGGCTTCGTTTGGATATGTTATGTTTGGCTACGTTAGGATAGGCTACTACCGCCTTTGTGCTTTACACTGCTTTTCGGTGTATCCCTGTGATCTACTCTGCTCCACTACATTCTGCTTTGCTCCGGGGAGGCCAGTTGCTTTGGTCGCGGCAGGTTGCTTTCAGCTACGCTACGCTTGTTTGTGCCAGGTTAGTTCAGGTTTCGTTAGTATATATATGACTTTCGTGCTGTTCACTGCAGTGCGGTAGATTTCTGCGTACCACTGTGCTGTAGTGCATTCTGCTTTTCTCTGTATAGGCCAGCAATAGTGGTCTGGTCATGTTAGGTTTAGTTAGGCATCGTTTGTATGCGTTACGTATGGCTAGGTTAAGATAGGCTACTATGGCGTTTGTCCTATACACTGATTTTCGGTGGATTTCTGCGCGCAAATGTGCTCTAGTGTGCTCTGCTTGTCTCTGTGAGGACAGCGATATTGGCCTCGGCATATTATGTTGAGTTACACTACTTTCGGATGGGTTGGGATTGGCAAAGTTATGTCAGGATATGTTTGACTTCTGTGCTGCAAATAGCAGTTAGTTTGATTTTTGCGCTCTTGTGTGCTCTAGTATTTTCTGCTTAGCTCTGGGGAGGCCAGCAATAGTGGTCTCGGCGTGTCAGGTTGAAATATGCTACGTTCTGTTGTGTCACGTTTGGGATGATAGGATATGATAGTTCAGACATTTGTGCTATACACAGATATCCGCGGGTTTCTGCGCTCTACTGTGCTCTGGCTTATTCTGCCTTCCCTTGGGGACGCCTGGAGTAGTGTTCTCGGCACGTTCGGTTGCGTTTATGTACGTTTGCTAATGTTACGTTCGATTATATTAGGATAGAGTAGCTCATGCTTTTGTGCCATACGCTGCTATACGGCGGATGTCAGCGCTGTACATTGCTCCACTATTCTCCGCTCTACTCTAGGGTGGCGAGCAATAGAGGTCGTGTCACGTTAGGTTGAGTTAGGTTATGCCTTGTTAGGATAGGATAGGTTATGTTTGGATAGGATGGCTTCGACTGTCGTGCTATACACTGTTATTCGTTGTATTCCTGTGATCTGCTGCGCTATACCAAACTCTGCTTTGCTATGGGGATGCCAGGAGCAGTGGTCGCTGCACTCTATCTTGATTTGCGCTACGTTCGGTTAGGTTAGGTTTGCTAAGGCTATGTTAGGATATCTTCGAGACTTGTGCCGTTCAATGCAATGCGGTGGACTTCTGCGTTATAGTATGCTCTAATATGCCCTGTTTGGCTCTGGGGAGGCCAGAAATATTTCTCTTTTCTCGTCATGCTCAGTTACACTACATTTAGGTAGGTTAGGCAAGGTAATGTTAGGTCAAGCTACATCTGACTATTATGATATTCACTGTAATGTGTTGCGTTTCTGCGCTCTACTGTGCTCTAGTACATCCTGCTTGTCTCTGTGGAGCTCAGTGACTGCGGCCTCGCTACGCTAGGTTAAGTTAGGTTACGTCTGATTTTGTTCCGTTTGGGTGGGTAAGGGGAGTATAACTTGTCTTTTGTGCTACACGCCGCTATAATACGGGTTTCTGCGGTCTCATGTGCTATAATATGCTCTGCTTGGCTCTGCGGTGGCCAGTAATTCTGGTTTCGGCACGTTAGGTTCAGTTATGTTACGTCTCGCTCGGGTAGCTTAGGAAGGCATGGTTTGGATTTCTTGGACTTTTGTGCCATACACTGCTATTCGGAGGATTTCTGAACTCTACATTGCTCTAATATACTCCGCACGGCTCTGTGGCGGCGAGCAATAGTGGTCGAAGCACATTATTTTGAGTTAGTCTGTATTTGGTTAGGTTAGGTTCGGATAAATTTGGTTACGATAGCTATGGCGTGCTTGCTATGCACTGATATTCGGTGGATTTCTGTGACCTACTCTATTGCACTGATATTCGGTGGATTTCTGTGACCTACTCTGCTGTACTGTATTCTGCTTGATTCTGGGTATGCCAACAGCAGAGGTCTCGGCATGTTATTATCGGCTATGGCACGTTTTTTTAGGTTAGGTTGGATCTGGTTAGGTTAGGTAATCTCCAACTTTTGAACTGTACACTACTATTCGGTGAATTTCTGCGCTCTACATTGCCCTACTGTGCCCTGCTCGGCTCTGTGGAGGCGAGCGATGGTGGCCGCGGCACGTTAGGTTGAGCTATGTTGCGACAGCATAGATCTGTGTAGGCTACATTTGGTTACTGTGGTTCTGTCCTTGTGATTTACTGCGCTCTACCACATTCAGCTTGGCTGCGTGGAGAACAGGGCCGGTGGTCGCGGTGCGTTATGTTGAGTTGTGCTGCGTTTTGTTACGTTAGGTCACGTCAGGTTAGGTTACGATACCTACGGCTTTTGTGCTGCTTACTGCATTGCGGTGGATTTCGGCGCACTACTGTGCTCTATGACGTTCAGCTCGTATCTGTGGGGGCAGCAACAGTGGTCTCTTTATGTTAGGTTGAGATAGCCTACGTTTGGGTATGTTACGTTTGGCAAGGTTAGGAGACCCTACTTTGACTTTTGTGCCATGCTCTGCTCTTCCGCGGATTTCTGCACTTTAGAGTGCTCTAATATGCTCTGCTTGGCACTGGGGTGTCCAGTAATTGTAGTCTCGGCACGATAGGTTTATTTTGGTTACGTTTCGCTGTGTTAGCTAAGGACGGTTCGGCTAGGATTTCTTTTGCCTTTGCGCTATACACTGATGTTTGGAGGATTTC
>NW_016938858.1:0-215 GCF_001483705.2 Eufriesea mexicana | reverse complement strand
GGCTGTACTTGCCATTGGTCGAAGGCGTTAGGCGACCTATTAACCAAGCTATAACAGATTATATGCTTTGAGTAGACCTATTCTCTGGCAAGTAGATGGCTGTAATTGCCATTGGCTTGAAGGCGTTATGCCATCTATTCACCAGGCTATAACAGATTGTACATTTTTAATAGGCATATTCTCTGGCAAGTAGATGGCTGTACTTGCCATTGGAT
>NW_016938857.1:0-1855 GCF_001483705.2 Eufriesea mexicana | reverse complement strand
TGTACAGCGCAATAGTTAATGCTATCTCATCCTAACGTGTGGAAACGTAACATAAGCGGACGTGAAGTAGCACAGACAGGCGTGCCACGGCTGCTACTGCTGGCCCCACGACAGCTAACCATAGAATAGCGGAGCAATGTAGAATGCTGAAATCGTCCAAATAGCAGCGTATAGCACAAGAGCCAAGGCTATCCTATAGTAACCTAACCAACCATAATACCACAAAACGTAGCCTAACACAACCTTCCACTATTGCTGGCCGCGGCAGGGTCGAGCAGAGCATAGTATAGCACAGGAGGGCGAAGAAAGCCACCAAACAGCAGTGTATAGCACAAAAGTGATATATACCCTATCCTAACCTAACCAAACGTAACTTAACCAAACGCAACCTAACAAAACCTAACGTGCCTAGACCAACATTGCTGGCCATCCCACAGCTAAGCAGAACATACCAGAGGAGAGGAGAGCGCAGAAATCCATAAAATCGCACTGCACAGCGGAAAAGTTAATGATACCCATACCTAACCCATACCTGCATGTTCTAACCTGACTTAGCCAAACTCAGCATAGCACGCCGAGACCATCATTGCTGGCTTCCGCAGGGAAAGCAGATTAAAGTAGAGCGCAGTACAGCGCAGACAGCCACCAAATAGCAGAGCATAGCACGAAGGTCAGATATATCCTTACCTACCTTACCTAACCTGACCCAGCCAAACGTGGGCTAACTAAACTTTTCGAGCAGAGACCAAAATTTCTCGCCTCCCCAGAGTCAAACAAAACTCACTAGAGCACTATAGGGCGCAGAAATCCAGCGAATAGCAGTGTATAGCACACAAGTCAAAGCTATCCTGCCCTAATCAAACAAATATTAACACAGCCAAACGTATCATATATCAACCTACTCAACATAACTCAGCCTAACGTGCCGAGGCCACTACTGCTGGCGTCCCAAGAGCCAAGCAGAATGCACTAGAGCTCAGTAGTGTGCAGAAGGCCTTGGAATAGCGGTGTGTAGCACGAAAGTTTGGGATACCCTAACCTAATCCGACATAATCTAGCATAACCAAACGTAAAGCGCCGAGACCTGTATTGCTGGCTTCCCCAGAGCCAAGCAGAACATATTACAGTAGAGTAGAGCGCAGATGTACATAGAATCGTAGTGCTCAGCATAATAGTCGACGCTACCCTATTCTTCATGGCCAAAGTAGCACATCCGAACGTAGCTTAACTCAACCTAACGCTGCGACAACACTATTCCTGGCGCCCCTGACACAAGCATAGTGTGATGCCGCACAGTGACCGCAGAAGTCCATAGAATAGCAGTGTGCAGCACAAAAGTCGAAGATATCCTAACCTAACGCAACGTAACATAGCACAACCAAAAGAATTCTAACCCAACCTAACGTGCCGAGATTAGACCACCCTTTCTGTCCTCCTCAGAGTCGAGCTGAGTAATGCAGGGCAATGTAGGGCGTAGAAATCCTCAGAACAACAGCGTAAATCACAAACGTCAACCTTATCATGTCACAACCTATGAAAACGTAATATAACCAAACGTAACCTTGACTATCCTAACGGGCATAGACCACCATTGCTGACGTCCCCGGAGCAAATCAGAACATATCAGGGCACAGTCGAGGGCAGAAAAGAACCCAATAGCAGTGTATAACAATAAAGTCAACGCTATCCTCTCCAAACTTACAAATTGTAACATCACCAAGCGTAAATCCATGAACCTAACCAGACGCGACTACCACTTCTGGCCTCCCCAGATTCGAGAAGTGCATAGTGGAGCGCCGCACAGCCCAGGATTCCACCGAAAACAGTTTATAACACCAAAGTCAACGATATCCAA
>NW_016938856.1:0-624 GCF_001483705.2 Eufriesea mexicana | reverse complement strand
AGGCGATCTATCCACCAAGCTATAACCGGTTATAGATATCGAATAGACCTACTCTCTGGCAAGTAGATGACTGTACTTGCCATAAGATTGAAGTCGATAGGCGATCTATTCACCAAGCTATAACAGGTTATATATTTTGAATAGACCTATTCTCTGGCAAGTAGACGGCTGTACCTGCCATAGGATTGAAGGCGTTAGGCGATTTTATCTCTAAGGGATGGCGGCTTAAAGATTTTGATTAGGCTTAATCTCAGGCAAGTAGATGGCCGTACTTGCCAATGGATTGAAGGCGTTTGGCGATCTGTTCACCATGCTATATCATGTTACAGATAATGAATAGACCTATTCTCTGGCAAGTAGAAGGCTCTACTTGCCATTGGGTTGAAGGCGTTAGGCGATCTACACACCAAGCTATAACAAGTTATAGATTTTGAATAGACCTATTCTCTGGCAAGTAGATGGATGTACTTGGCGAACTATTCACCAAGCTGTAGGAGGTTATAGATTCTTATTAGACCTAATCTCTGGCAAGTAGATGGCTGTACTTGCCATTGGTTGAAAGCGTTATGCGATCTATTCACCAAGATATAGCTGGTTATAGATTTTGAATATACTTATTGTCTG
>NW_016938855.1:0-1023 GCF_001483705.2 Eufriesea mexicana | reverse complement strand
AGAGCAGAAGTACACCGTACAATGGTGTTTAGCACAAAAGTTATAGCTATCCTCTCTTAACCTGTCCAATCTTAACATAACCGTAAGTAACCTAACTCAAAGTAACATGCCGAGACCAATGCTGCTGCTCTCCCCATAGCCGAGCAGGGCATATTAGAGCGCAGCAGGGGCACGAATCCACCGAATAGCAGTGTAGAGCACAAAAGTTAAATCTATCCCGTCTTAACCTAGCCAAACCTAAAGTAACCAAGCGTAATATGACTCAGCCTAACGTGCCGCGACCACTATTGCTGGCCTCCCCGGAGCCATGCAGAGCATATTATGGGACAGTATGGGAAGAAATCCATAGAGTCGCAGTGTATAGAAGAAAAATCAAAGATATCCAGACCTTACCCACGCTAACGTAACATAACCAAACGTAACCCAGCTTAACCTAATATGACACGGCCACCATTTCTGGCGTCCCCTGATCAAAGCAGATCATATTAGAGCACAGTAGAGCGTAAGAATCCACCGAAAAGGAGTGCGCAGCACAAAAGTCATAGTTACCATATCCTCACATAACCAATCCTAACACCACCAAACGTAACCAAGCTCAACCTAAAGTGCCGCCAACACCTTACCCTCCTCGAAGCTAAGCTGAACATATTAGGGGAGAGTAGAGCTCAGAGGTCCATGGAATCGCAATGCATAGCACAAGCGTCGAAGCTACCCTCTTCTATGAAATCCAAACGTAACACAACCGAACGTAGCTTAACTACACCTAACGTGCCGATACCACTATTACATGAATCCACAGAGCCAAGCAGAATATACTAGAGCACCGGACAATAGTGTATACCACGTAAGCTAAAGCTATCCAAACCTAACCCAGAGAAACGTAAACTATCCAAACGTAGCCTAATACAACCTAACGAGCCAAGACCACTATTACTGCCCCACAGAGTCGAGCCGGGTATTGTGGTGCTATGTAGAGCGTAAAAATCCACCGAGCAGCAGCCTATAGCGCAAAAGTCAGCTATA
>NW_016938854.1:0-2473 GCF_001483705.2 Eufriesea mexicana | reverse complement strand
ATTAGGTTATCCTTGGCTTTATTACGTTTAGATGGGATAGGATAGGGTAGCTTCGACTTTTGTACTATACACAGCTAATCGCTGGATTTCTAATCTCTACATTTCTTTACTATACTCTGCTGTACACTGGGGAGGCCGTTGACAGTGGTCTCGGCACTTTAGTTTGGGTTATGCTACGTTTGGTTGTGTTACGTTTGGTTATGGTAAGAGAGGATAGCTTTTACTTTTGTGCTTTATACTGCTATTCTGTGAATTTCTGCACTCTACTGGGCACTGGTATATTCTTAGTGGCTCTGTGGATGTCAGCAACGATGACCTAGGCACGTAAGGTACAGATAGGTTACGTTCTGTTATGTTACGTTTGGTTATGTTAGGCTAGGGTAACTCTGACGTTTGTGATATAGTCTGCTATCCCGTGTACTTCTGCGCACTACTGTGATCTAACATGGTCTACTTTGCTCTGGGGCGGCCCGAAATAGTGGCCGCGCCTCGTTCGGTAGGGTTAGGTTATACTTGCTTAGGTCAGGTTTGTTCGGGTTAGGATAGGATATCTTTCACTTTTGCGATGTACACTGAAATTCGGTGGACTTCTGCGCTCTGCTGTGCTCTAGTATCTTCTGCTTTCCCGCTGGGGAGGTCAGTAGTAATGGTCTCACAAAGTTGGGTTGAGGTAGACTACGTTTGGCTATGTTATGTTAGCCATGGCTAGGTTTGAATAGCTTTGACTTTTCCGCTATACACTGCGATTCCATGGATTTCTGAGCTCTACTCTCCTGTAATATATTTTGCTGGGCTCTGTGGAGGGCAGCAATAGTGCTCGCGTCACGTTAGATTGAGTTACGCCTCGTTTGGCTTGGTGAGGTTTGGTTAGGTTTGGTTAGGGTAGCTTCGACTATTGTGCTGTACACTGCTATTCGGCCGATATCTGCGATCTGCACAGCTCTGCCATCCTCTGCTTGCCTCAGGGAAGGCCAGCAATAGTGATCGCATAACGTTTGGATGAGGTAGGTCACGTTAGGTTTGGTAAGGTTGGGTTATGTTTGGTAAGGGTGGCTTTCAGTTTTGTCCTTTACAGTGCTATCCGTAGGACTCCTGCGCCCTAGATTGCTCTACTATACACTGCCCAACTCTCGGGGTGCCAGCAATAGTGGTCGTGGCATGTAAGGTCGAGTCAGGTTACGTTTGGTTAGGTTGGGTAAAGATAAGTTTGGTTAGGATAACACTGACTTTCATGACGTACACATTTATTCGGTGGTTTCCTGCCCTCTGCTGTGCTCTGCTCTAATATGCATGGCACTGGGGAGGGCAGCAATATTGGTCTAAGCACGTTTGTTAGCGTTATGCTACGTTTGGTTGTGTTACGTTTGGTTTGGTTAGGATAGGATAACTTTGACTTTCGTACTATACTCTGGTATCCGTTGGACTTCTGAGCCCTAGTCTGCTCTACTATATTCTGCTTGGCCATGTCCAGGCCATCAATAGTAGTCGTTGCTCGTTATGTTGAGCTATGCTACGTTTGGGTTGGTTACGTTCGTTTAGGTTATGTCCGGATAGCTTTGACCTTTCTGCTGTCCGCTGCGCTTTTATGGACCTCTGTGCTCTACTCTCCTCTAATATTTTCTGCTCGGATCTGCGGAGGCAAGCACTTGTGGTGGCGGTACGTTAGGCTGTGTTAGGTTGCGTTTGGTCATGTCAGGGTATGTTATGTTAGGAGAACAGTGTTTCGACTCTTTTGCTGCACACTGCTGTGCGGTGGATTCCTGCGCCCTACAGTGCTCTACTATATCCAGCTAGGTCATTGCGAGGCCAGCAATGGAGGAAGCGGCATGTGACGTTGGGTTATGCTACGATTAGCTAGGTAATGTTTGCGGTGGATTCCTGCGCCCTACAGTGCTCTACTATATCCAGCTAGGTCATTGCGATGCCAGCAATGGAGGAAGCGGCATGTGACGTTGAGTTATGCTACGATTAGCTAAGTAATGCTAGATTTGGATGGGTATGGATAGCTTTGCCTTTTATGCTATACGCTGCCATTCTATGGATATCTGCGATCTAGTCTCCTCTGATACGTCCTACTTTGCTCTGGGTAGGGTAGCAATAGTGGTCTCGGCATGCTGGGATGTTATACGTTACTCAAGTCCTTATTACGTTTGGCATGGTTACGAGGGGAAAGCTTTGACCTTTGTGCTGTACACTGTTAGTCGTTGGATTTATAAGCTCTAATGTGCTCTAATACTTTCTGCTTTTCTCTGGGGAGGGGAGCAGTAGTGTCCTCAGCACGATAGGCTTAGCTAGGTTACGTTCTATTATGTTAGGTTTTGTAAGCTCGGGATATGGTAGCTTGGACTTTTGTGCCATACACAGCGATTCTACGGGTTTCTGCGATATACTCTCCTCTAATATGTTCTGCTTGGCTCTTGGGATGGCAGCAATAGAGGTCACGTTGCATTATGTTGAGTTGCGTAACGTTTGG
>NW_016938853.1:0-494 GCF_001483705.2 Eufriesea mexicana | reverse complement strand
CGATCTATTCACCAAGCTATAACAGGTTATAGATTTTGAATAGAAATATTCTTTGGCAAGTAGTTGGCTGTACTTGTCATTGGTTGAATGCGTTAGGCGACCTAATCACCAAGCTGTAACAGATTATAGATCTTTAATAGCCCTATCCTTTGGCAAGTAGATGGCTGTAATTGCCATTGGATGGAAGGCGTTAGGCGATCTACTCACCAAGCTATAACAGGTTATAGATTTTGAATAGAAATATTCTTTGGCAAGTAGTTGGCTGTACTTGTCATTGGTTGAATGCGTTAGGCGACCTAATCACCAAGCTGTAACAGATTATAGATCTTTAATAGCCCTATCCTTTGGCAAGTAGATGGCTGTACTTGCCATTGGTTTGAAGGCGTTGGGCGATCTGTTCACCATTCTATAGCAGGTTATATAATTTGAACTGACCTGTTATCTGGAAATTAGATGGCTGCACTTGCCATTGGATTGAAGGCGTTAGGCGATCT
>NW_016938852.1:0-856 GCF_001483705.2 Eufriesea mexicana | reverse complement strand
ACATTTTCGTCTAAGGTCGTGGTGAGCTGGCTTTCTTACCTAAATAAGGTGGAAAGATACTATCGGAGTGCTATAGCCACTGCAATGCTATAGAATCTTGCAGGAAAATTAAATTTTACTGACATTTTCGACTAATACCGTGGTGAGCAAGTACTTCGTTGCATAAATAAGGGGGAATGATTCGATTGGCGTGCTATAGCCCTACAGTGCTATAGAATTAGGCTGGAAAATTTAAATTTATTGACATTTTCGACTAATATCGTGGTGAGCTGCCTTTTCTGCATAAATGAGGAGGGAAGATATTATTTTCGTCCTATCGGCATCGCAATGCTACGGAATCTGGCTGGAAAGTACAATTTTGTTGGCATTTCCGACTAATATCGTGGTGGCCTATCCTTCCTGCATATGTAAGGAGGTAATATTCTATTGACGTGCTATAGCCATTGGAATGATATAGAATTTGACTGGAAAATAAAATTTAATGGCATTTTCTACTAATATCGTGTTGGGCTAACTTTCTATCATAAGCAAGGACGGAAGATTCTATTGGCGTGCTATAGCCATTACAATGCTGTAGAACCTGTCTGCAAAATTCAATTCTATTGACATTTTCGGACAATAACGGGGTGAGCTGACCTCCTTGCATATATAAGGAGGAAAGATTATATTGGCGAGCCATAGTCATTGCAGTGCTATAGAATCAGGCTGGAAAGATTAATTTTCTTTACATTTCCGACTAATATAGTGTTGAGCTAACTATCTTCCATAAATAAGGTGGAAAGATTATATTGACGTGTTATAGCCATTGTAATGCTATAGAACCTGTCTGGAACATTCAGTTTTATTTACATTTTCG
>NW_016938851.1:0-783 GCF_001483705.2 Eufriesea mexicana | reverse complement strand
TCTATTGGCGTGCTATAACCTTTGCAATGCTATAAACTCAGGCAGGAAAATTTGATTTTATTGTCATTTTCGACTAATATCGTGGTAAGCAGGCTGCCTTGCCTAAATAAGGAGGAAAGATTCCATTGGCGTGCTATAGCCATTGCAATGCTATAGATTCAGGCTGGAAAATTCAATTTTATTGTCATTTTCGACTAATATCGTGGTGAGCTAACTTTCTTTAATAAATAAGGAGGAAAGATTCTATTGCCGTGCTATAGCCATTGCATTGCTATAGGATCTCGTTGGAAAATTCAATTTTACTGATATTTTCGACTAATATCGTGGTGAGCTAACTTTCTTTAATAAATAAGGAGGAAAGATCCTATTGTCGTGCTTTAGCCATTGCAATGCTATAGATTCAGGCTGGAAAATTCAATTTTATTGTCATTTTCGACTAATACCGTGGTGAGGTAACTTTCTTGCATAAATAAGGAGGACAGACTCTATTGGCGTGTTACAGTCATTGCAATGCTATAGAAACAGGCTGGAAAATACAATGTTATTGGCATTTTCGTCTAATATCGTGGTGAGCTAGTTTTCTTGCATAAATAACGAGGAAAGATTCTATGAGGAAAGATTCTATTTGCGTGCCATAGCCATTGCAGAGATATAGAATCCGGCTGGAAAATTCACTTTTATAGACATTTTCGACTATTATAGTGGTGAAATAACTATTTCGCATAAATGAGGAGGAAAGACTCTATTGGCGTGCTATGGCTCTTGCAATTCTATAGAATCTGC
>NW_016938850.1:0-1110 GCF_001483705.2 Eufriesea mexicana | reverse complement strand
AACCTGATACAACCTAACATAGCCAAGCAAAGCCTACCTCAACCTAACGAGCAGAGACCGCCACTGCTGGCATTAGGGCAAAGGGGAGCGTATTAGTGCACAATAAAGCGAAGAAATCCACAGAAGAGCAGTGTATAGCACAGAAGTCAGATCTGTCCTATCCAAACCTAACCAAACCTTACCTAACCAAACGTAACCTGTCTCGAACAAACTTGCCACGACCACTGTTACTGGCCTCCACGTGGAGAAATGGAAGCTAGTAGAGCAGCACCGAGCGCAGGTACCGACCGAATAGCTGTGTATAGCACAATAGTCAAAGTAACCCCATCTAAACTTAACCTCACCTAACCTAACTCAACCTATCGGGCCGTAACCAGTAGTGCTGGCCTCCACGGAGCCAAGCAGAACATATTAGTGGGCAGTAAACCTCAGAAATCCATCGCGTCGTAGCGTATGTCGGAAAAGCTTCAGCCACCCTACCCTATCCCAAACTAACAGCGCCTAACTGGATATAGCGTAGCTCACCATAAAGTGCCGCGACCACTATTGCTGTTCTCCCAATGGCCAAGCAGGATATAGCAGAGCGTAGTAGAGCGCAGAAATCCACCGAATAGCAGTGTATAGCACAAAAGTTCAAGCCGAACTAGACAAACTTAGCCAAACCTGACCTGGCCAAACGTAGCCTAAATAATCCAAACGTGCCACGATACCTATTGCTGGCCTCCGAAGAGACAAGCAGATGCTATTAGAGCAATGGATTTCACAGCTGTCCGTCGGCTTTGTACAGCAGAAGATACAAGTCTACCCTAACCAAACGTGTCCTAACATAGCCAAGCCAAGCGTAACATAATTCAACGTAGCGTGCCGAGACCGCAATTGTTGGCCTCCCCAGAGCCAAGCAGGACATACCAGAGCACAGTAGATCGCAGGAATGGAATGCATTGCAGTGTACACCACCTAAGTCGAAGCCACCCATACCAAGCCTAACCTAACCTAACAATGCGTAACTAAACAAAGCCTATCATGCCACGGCACCATTGCTGGCCTACCCAAAATCGAGTAGGGTATAGTAAAGCAACGAGGAGCGCAGGAATCCACCAAATAGCAGTG
>NW_016938849.1:0-800 GCF_001483705.2 Eufriesea mexicana | reverse complement strand
TTGGCGTGCTATAGCCATTTCAATACTATAGAATCTGGATGGAAATTTCAATTTTATTGACATGTTCGGCTAATATCGTGGTGAGTTTACTTTCTATCATAAATAAGGAGGAAAGATTCTATTGCCGTGCTGTAGACATTGCAATGCTATACAATCGTCCTGGAAAATTCAATATATTCAATTTTATTGACATTTTCGAATAATTTCGTTGTGAGCTAACTTCCTTGCATAGGTAAGGAGGAAAGATCCGTTCGGAGTGGTATAGCCGTTGCAATGCTGCAGAATCTGGCTGGAAAATTCATTTTTATTCACATTTTCGACTATTATCGTGGTGAGCTATCTTTCTTGCCTAAATAAGCAGGGTAGATTCTATTGGCGTGCTGTATCCATTGCAATGCTCTAGAATCTGGCCGGAAAAATCGATTTCATTGGCATTTTCGACTAATTTCGTGGTGAGCTAACATCCTTGCTAAGGTAAGAAGGAAAGATCCGTTCGTAGTGCTCTAGCAATTGCAATGCTGCGGAATATGGCTGGAAAATTCAATTTTATTGACATTTTCGACTAATATCGTGGTGAGCTAACATCCTTGCTAAGGTAAGAAGGAAAGATCCGTTCGTAGTGCTCTAGCAATTGCAATGCTGCGGAATATGGCTGGAAAATTCAATTTTATTGACGTTTTCGACTAATATCGTGGTGAGCTAACTTTCATGCATAAACAAGGAGGAAAGGTTATATGGGCAAGCTATAACCATTGCAATGCTATAGAATCTGTTTGGAAAATTCAATTTTATTGACATTT
>NW_016938848.1:0-841 GCF_001483705.2 Eufriesea mexicana | reverse complement strand
CAATAAAATTGAACTTTCCAGCCAGATTCTACAGCATTGCAATGGTTATAGCTTGCCAATATACCCTTTCCTTCTTGTTTATGCATGAAAGCTAGTTCACCACGACATTAGTCGGAAATGTCAATGAAATTGAAATTTCCATCCAGATTCTAAAACATTGCAATGGCAATAGCACGCCAATATAGAATCTTTGCTACTTATTTATGCAAGAAAGATAACTCACCACGATATTAGTCGAAAATGTCAATCAAATTGAATTTTCCGGCCAGATTCTACAGCATTGCATTGGCCATAGCACGCCAAAAGGATCTTCCCTCCTTACTTATGCAAGGAATTCGGCTCACCACGATATTTGTCGAAAATGTCAAAAAAATTGAACTTTCCAGCTAGATTCTGCAGCATTGCAATGGTTATAGCTTGCCAATATAATCTTTCCTCCTTGTTTATGCAAGAAAATTGCTCACCACGATATTTGTCGAAAATGTCAAAAAAATTGAACTTTCCAGCTAGATTCTGCAGCATTGCAATGGCTATTGCAGGCCAAAAGGATCTTCCCTCCTTACTTATGCAAGGAAGCTAGCTCTCCACGATATTAGTCGAAAATGTCAATAAAATTGAACTTTCCAGCCCGATCCTGCAGCATTGCTATGGCTATAGCAGGAAAAAATGATCTTCCCTCCTTACTTATACAAGGAAGTTGGCTCAGCACGATATTAGTCGAAAATGTCAATGAAATTGAATTTTCCAGCAAGATTATATAGCATTGCAATCGTTACAATTTGCCAATATAATCTTCCCTCCTTGTTTATGCAAGAAAGTTAGCTCACCGCGATAATAGTCG
>NW_016938847.1:0-526 GCF_001483705.2 Eufriesea mexicana | reverse complement strand
GAAAATATCAATAAAATGGAACTTTGAAGACAGATTCTATTGCAATGCAATGGCTGTAGCAACGCAATGGAAGTAACCCAATGGAATCCTTCCTCCTTATTTATGCGAATAGCTTGTGCACCACCATATAAGACGATAATGTGCTTTCCGGTCAGATTCTACTGCAATGCAAGGGCTACAGCAATCGAAACGGATCTTTCCTTCGTATTTATTCAGATTCGTCAGCTCACATCAATATTTATCGAAAATGTCAATAGAATTGAACTTTTCAGGCATACTCTACTGCAATGCAATGGCTATAGCAAACCAGTAGAATCTTCAGACCTTATTTACGCTGAAAGGATTGCTCACCGCAATATTAGACGAAAATGTCAATAAGATTGACTTTTCCGGTCAGTATCTAATGCAATGCAAAGTCTACAGCAAACCAATGGAATCTACCACATTACTTGTGCTGAAAACGTTCCTCAACAAGATATTAGTCGAAAATGTCAATAAAATGGGACTTTTCAGATGGATTCTATTG
>NW_016938846.1:0-4715 GCF_001483705.2 Eufriesea mexicana | reverse complement strand
CCGATAAGCAGTGTGTAGCAGAAAATCGAAAGCTATCGTGTCCTAACTTAGCCAAATGTAACATAGCTAAACGTAACCTATCCAACACCAACGTGCATAGACAACCATTGCTTGCCTGCCCAGAGCAAAGCAGAACATATCATAGCACAGTACATTGCAGAAATGTACCCAACAGCCGTGTATGGCACAAAAGTCAAGGTTCCTCTCCTAACGTACCAATCGCGACATCACCATACGAAAATAGATCAAACAAACCAGACGCGTCAACCATCTCTGGCCGCCCCAGATTCGAGTAGAGTTTAGTGGAGTACAGTAGAGCACAGAACTCCACCGAACAACAGTTTATAACACCAAAGTCGAAGCTATCCATACCCAATGCAAAATATCACAGCCCAGCCAAACGTAGCATAACACAACCTAACCTGCCGAGACCACTACCGTTGGCCATCGCAGAGTTAAGCTGAACATGTTATAGCAGATTTCAATGCAGGAATCCACCGTGTAGCAGTCTATTGCGCAAAACTCAATGCTAACCGCTACTAACCTAACCAACCTCAGCATAACAAAACGGAGCGTAACTTTACTGAGCCTTTACTCTTTATCTGCACACCGCTTTCGGACGATTTCTGCGATCTACTGTGCTCAAATATGTTCTGCTTGGCTCTGGCGAGGCCAGCAACGGTAGTATCTTGACGTCACATTGAGTTAGGCTCCGTTGGGTTATACTACGTTTGGTCAGGCAAGGACAGGATATCTTTGACTTTTGTGCTATAAGCGGCTATTCGGTGGATTTCTGCTCACTGCTGTGATCTAGTATGGTATGCTCAGCTCTGACGCGGAGAGTAATTGTGGCCGCCGCACCTTATATACAGTTATATTGCGTTTGGTTCTTCTACGTTTTGCTGTGTCAATATAGGTTAGCTTTGACTTTTGTGCTATGCACTGCTATTCGGTGAATTTCAACGATCATCATGGCCCTACTATCATCGGCTCGACTCTGGGGAGGTCAGAAATGGAGGCTGTGGCGCGGTATGCTGAGTTATGTTGCGTTTAATTACGATACGTTTGGACAGGATTGGATAGGTTAGCACTGACTTTTGCGCTATACACTGCTATCCGCAGGATTTCTGCGCTCTACATTACTCTGCTATACTCTGTTCGACTATCGGGAGGACAGTAATATTGGTCTCAGCACGCTAGGTTGGGTTAGGCTACGTTTGGTTGAGTTGCGTTGGCTTGGGTTAGGTCAGGACAGCTCTGGCTTCCGCGGTTTACACTGTTTTTCGGCGGATTTCTGCGCTCCACTGTGCTTTATTATATTCTGCTTGTCCCTGTCGGGTCGAGCAATAGTGGACGAGCTAAGATACCATGAGTTAGCTTATGTTATTCTTTGCTATTCCGTGGACTTCTGCGCTCCTCTGTTCCCTATGACACTATGCTTGTCTCCGTAGGCGCCAGGAATAGTTCCCTCGGCACGTTAGGTGCGTTATATTATGTTTGGCTTTGTCATGTCTGGTTAGGTCGGTTTAGGATAGCTTTGACTTTTGTGCTATGCACTGCTATTCGGACGATTCCAGCGTTATACATTGCTCTTCTATACTCTGCTTAGCTGTCGTGAGGCCAGCAATAGCGGCCTTGGAACGTCAGTTTGTGGTACGCTACGTCTGCTTATGCAACGTTCGGTTAGATTAAGATAGCTTTGACTTTTTTGTTGTTCACAACTATACGGTGGATTTCTGCGTTCTACAGTGATCAAATATTCTCGGCCTTGCTTCGGGAATTCCAGAAACAGTGGCAACGGCGCGTTAGCTTGCGTTATGTCGCGTTTGCTTCGGTTAGATTTGTATGAGTTATGTTAAGATATCTTCGTCTTTCGTGCTATACACTACCATTATATGGACCTCTGCTCTCTACTCTCCTCTAATATGACCTGCATAACAATTTGGATGCCAGAAATTTCGGACTAGGCATGTAAGGTTGGGATCGGCTACGTTTGGCCTGGATCAGTGAAGTCAGGTCAGGTTAAGATATCCTTTACTCCTCCGCCATACACTTCAATGCGTCGGATTTCAGCGATTTCATGTGATCCAGTATATTCTGCTTTAATCTAGGATGGTCAGCAGGAGTGGTGTAGGCACGTTAGGTTGAGTTATGTTACGTTTCGTTATGTTTCGTTTGTATAGGTTAGGATAGCGTAACTTCGACTTTTGTGCTACAGACTGCTGCTCCGAGGATTTCTGCACTGTACGTTGCTCTAATATGATCTCCTTGGCTCTGTGGAGGCCAGCAAATGTAGTCTCGGCACCGTATGCTTTGCTTGGCTATGTTCGGTTAGGATAGGTTAAGACACGTTAGGCTAGAATATCTTCCACTTTAGTGGCACACGCTGCAATGCGGAGGAATACTGCGCTCTACTGTGCTCTAGTATATTCTGTTTGACTCTGGGGAGGCAAGCAATAGTAGTCTCGGCACGATAGGTTCAGTTAAGCTACTTTTGGTCATGCTACGTTTGGTTATGTTAGGATAGGTTAGCTTCGACAATTGTGCTGTGCTCTGCGATTCCATGGATTTCAGCGTTCTACGCTGCTCTAATATGCTCTGCTTTGCTCTGGCGAGGCCAGGAATGGTTTTCTCGGCACGCTACGTTTGGTTGGGCTGCGTTCGGTTTGGTTAGGGTAGAGCAGGTTAGAATACGATATCCTTGACTTTTGAGCTATACACTGCATTGCGGTGGTTTACTGCGCTCTACTGTGCTCTCGTTTATTCTGCTTGGCTCTGGAGAGCAAGCAAGAGTGGTCTCGGCACGTTATGTTGAGTTAAGCATCTTTCGGTTATGTTGCGCCTGGCTATGTTAGGATAGGTTAGCTTCGAGTATTGTGCTCTGCACTGCGATTCTATGAACTTCTGCCCTCTGCTCTCCTTTAATATGGCCTGCCTAGCACTGAGGGGGGCAGGAGTAGCGATCGTGGCACCCTTGGCTGAGCTAGGATGCGTTTGGCTATGTTAGGTTGTGGTTAGTTTTGTTAGCATGGCTTAGACCTTTGTGCTATACACTGCCATTCGTTCGATATCTGTACACTGCATTGCTCTACGAGCATCTGCCTGTCTCTAGTGAGGCCAGCAACAGAGGTCGTGGCACGCTAGGATGAATCAGGCTCTGTTTGGCTACGCCCTGCTCGTTTGGGTTAGGCTTTGGTAGCTTTGAATCTTCTAATATACACAGCGATTATACGGATTTCTGCGCCCCACTCTCCACTAGTGTGTTCCGCTTGACTCTGTGGAGGCCAGCAATAGTGGTCGCAGAACGTTAAGATGAGTTGGTTTGCGTTTGGTCACCTTACGGTTGGTTAGGTTAGGTGAGGATGGCTTTGACTTTAGTGCTATAGTCTGCTATTAGGTGGATTTCTGCTCCCTACTGTGCTCTAATATTTTCAGCCTGGCTCTGGCAAGGCTAGCAAGTGTGGTCTCGGAACGTTACGGTGTGTCAAGCTACGTTCTGTTAGTTTTGGTTAGGTTACGTTTGGTAAGGATAGCTTTAACATTTGTGCTGTACACTGATATTCTGTGGATGTCTGCGCTCCACTCTGCTCTAGAATGTCCTGCTTGGCTCTGCGGAGGGCAACAATATCGGTCTCGGTACGTTAGGTTGAGTCAATCTATGTTTGATTTTGTTCCGTTGGTTTGGGTTAGGCTTGTGTAGCTTTGACTTCTTTGATTCACACTGCGATTATATGGATGACTGCGTTCTACTGTCCAGTAACGCGTTATGCTTGGATCTGCGGAGGCAAGCAGTGGTGGTCGCGGCACGTTAGGTTGAGTTTTGTTTCGTTTTGATATGATGCGATTGGTTAAGTTAGGGCAGGATAGCTTTGACTTTAGAGCTGCGGTCTGCTATCAGGTGGTTTCCTGCGCCATACAGTGCCCTAATGCCCTCAACCTGGCTCTGGGATGGTCAGGAATAGTGGCCTCTGCTCGTTGCATTTTGTCAGGTTACGTTCGGTATGTTTGGGTCAGGCTATGTTTTTGCCAGAATAGCTTTAACTTTAGTGCTGTACACCGCTATTCGTGGACTTCAGCGCTACACTGCCCTCTAGTATGTCCTGCATGGCTCTGGGGAGGGCAACAATAACGTTCTCGGCACGTTAGGTTGGGTCAGGCTATGTTTGGTTATATCATGTTGGCTTGGGTTAGGCTTGGGTAGCTGTGACTTTTATGATGTGCACAGCGATTATATGGATTTCTGCGTTCTACTCTAGACTAATGTGGTCTGCCTGTCTCTGTGGATGCCAGTAATCGAGGTCGCGTTACGTTAGGTTGAGATAGGTTACGTTTTGTTATTTTAAGGACGGCTAGGTTACTGTAGGATAGCTTTGACTTTAGTGCTATAATCTGTTATTAGGTGGATTTCTGAGCCCTACAGTGAACTAATACTTTCAGCTAGGATATGGGAAGTCCTGCAATAGTGGCCTCGGCACGTTATGATGAGTCAGGTTACGTTCGGATAGGTTTGGTCCGGAGATGCTTGGTCAGGGCAGCTTTAACTTTTGAGCTGTACGCTGATATTCGGTGGATTTCTGTTCTCAAGTGTGCTCCAGTATGTCCTGCTTCACCCTGGGAAGGACAGCAATGGCGTTCTCGGCACGTTAGATTGGCTTATGCTATGTTTGGTTTTGTTCCGTTCGCTTGGGTTAGGTTTGGGTACCTCAGACTTTTCC
>NW_016938845.1:0-558 GCF_001483705.2 Eufriesea mexicana | reverse complement strand
TATAAATTATTGTTGAGGTAAAATAATATAACCTTATTTTGTACTAACTATTTTGCGAAATACAAGTGTAACCCACCGGTGATGCACGCTGCCTCGCAGAACAGCCACGTGTGATCTACCGATGATGAACGCCGGCGTCAACGTCTTAAACATGTAAGTAAATAATAATCATAGCTCATACACGGTTTCCTCCCATTGTACTCACTCGCCGAGTCATTCCCGTGTTTTTTCCCCCACCTCACTTCTTCGCAGTCATACCAATCCTCTTTCTATTCATTTCCCACTTGTTCCATATCAGTCATACCAACGCAATATAAAGCTCATACAAATATGTGTTACTAAATTTGATGAGAGCTATTTGAAAAACAAATAGTGAATATATTACACCAATTGAAAAAATAAGGAAGATGACTTTTTAGATCTCGATGAATATGTCTGTAAAAATTTAATATACATCAAATAACACTGTCTAATAAATCTTTACTTTCTCTCTGATCTGTAATATTCATCGAGTAATTCCTGTAGAGTTTACATCTAGAACACGAGTTTTTGTAGAAA
>NW_016938844.1:0-271 GCF_001483705.2 Eufriesea mexicana | reverse complement strand
ATATCTGTGTATTGCTCGAAAGTCTGAGCTATCCAAATCCAACTTACCCTAACCTAACCAAGCCAAGCGTAACATAATACAAACTGTCGTGCCACGCTCACTAATTCTCGCCACCCCAGAGTCGACCGGAGTATAGTAGAGCAATGTAGCGTGCAGGTATCCACCCAGTAGCAGTGCATAGCATAAAAGTCAAAGAAACCCAGAGCAGACGTTCCCAACTTAACGTAACCAAACGAAATATAACTCAAGCTAACGTGCCGAGACCACTATG
>NW_016938843.1:4185-4906 GCF_001483705.2 Eufriesea mexicana | reverse complement strand
AAGTAATGGCTACCGTATCCTAACCTGACCAAACGTAACATAAGTGTACGTAACATTTCTGAACGTAACGAGGCGAGACCACTATTGCTGGACTCCCCAGAGCCAAGCAGGACATGCTAGAACACAGTAAAAAGCAAAAATCCACTGTATAGCGGTGTTTAGCACAAAGGTCCAGGCTATCGTATCCTAACCAAGCCTAACGTATCAAGAACATACTGAACATTTTTGAGCCTAACGCGCCGAGACCATTATTACTGGTCTCCACAGGGCCAAGCAGAACATGCTGGATAACAGCAGAGCGCAGAAATCCGCGGATAGCAGTGCGTAGCACAAAAGTCTAAACCTTCCTATCCTAACAACACCAAACGTAGCATACGCAAACGTAGCATAACTCAACCTAACGTGCCGGGACAACTATTGCTGGCCTCTCCAGATCCACGTAGAATATACTAGAGCATGGCAGAGGGCAGAAAACGAACGCACTGCAATGTATAGCACAAAAGTCGAACAGTTCCTTACCTCTGCTGACATAACCTAACCTACCGAAACATAGTGTAATACAACATAGAGTGACGAGACCAATATTGCTGAACCTCCCAGAGCCAGGCGGAAAAAATTAGAGCACACTAGAAAGTAGAAAACCACCGAAAAGCTGTGTAAAGCGCAAGAGCCATTCCTTCCCAAACCGAAACCAAGTGAACGTAATAAAACCAAACGTAGC
>NW_016938843.1:0-979 GCF_001483705.2 Eufriesea mexicana | reverse complement strand
TAGTGCACCGAAATTCACCGCATTGCAGTGAATAACACAAAAGTCGAAGATATCCAAGCCCAACCTGGCCTAACCCAATCTAACCATACGTAACGTAACTCAAACTAACCTGCCGCTATCACTACTGCTGCCTCCCCTCCAGGGCCAAGCAGAAAATATTAGAACGCAGTAGAGCACATATACCCGCGGACAGCAGTGTAGAGCACAAAAGCGTAAACAATCCTATCCTATCATCACCAAACGTAACACGACCGAACGTAGCATAGCTTGACGTAACGTGCCGAGACCACTACTGCTGGCCACCCAAGAACCAAGCAGAACATACTACAGCACTCTAGAGCGCAGAATACCACCCAATAGCAGTGTATAGCACAAAAGTCAAAGCTATCCTATCCTAATATGTCCCATCTTAACAAAAACGGACGAAACATAACTCAACCTAACGCATCCCGACCACTGTTGTTGGCCTCCGCATAATCGAACAGAACTTACTAGAAGAAATTAGAGCGCAGAAGTCCATAGAATCGCAGCGTATCGCACAAAAGTCGTATCTATCCAGACCTAACCCAAGCTAACGTAACCTATCCAAACGATGCATACCTCAGCGTAACGTGCTGCGGCCACTATTGGTGACATTCCCATTTCTAAGCATATTACAGTAGAGCACAATGCGGCTGAGGAATACTCCGAATAGCAGTGTATAGCACCAAAGTCTGAGTTAACCTGACCGAGCTTAACTTAGCCTACCCTCACCAAACGTAAACTATCTCAACCTAACGTGAAGAGACTGCTATCGCTGGCCACCACAGAGCCAAGCAGAAGGTAATAGAACACACTAGAGCGCTGAAATACGCGAATAGGCATGTATAGCACATGAGTCTAAGCTACCCTCTCCTAACTTCACCGAAGGTAGCACAACCTAACTTAGCATAACTTAGACTAACGAGGCGTGACCAATAATGCTGGCCTCTCCGGAGCC
>NW_016938842.1:1806-2127 GCF_001483705.2 Eufriesea mexicana | reverse complement strand
AATTTTATTGACATTTTCGACTAACATCGTCGTGAGCTAACCTTCTTGCATATATAAGGAGCAAAGATTCAATTCACGTGCTATAGCCGTCGCAATGCTATAGAATCTGGCTGGAAATTGCAATTTTATAGACATTTTCGTCTAGTATCGCGGTGAGCAAACTTTCTTGCATAAATATGGAGGAAATGTTCTATTGGCGTGCTATAGGCATTACAGCGCTATAGAATCTTCCTCGAAAATTTAATTTTGTTGACATTTTCGACTAATATCATGTTGAGCTAACTTTCTTGCATAAATAAGGAGGAAAGATTCTGTTCGCGT
>NW_016938842.1:0-1748 GCF_001483705.2 Eufriesea mexicana | reverse complement strand
TTTCGACTAATATCGTGGTGAGCTATCTTTCTTGCATAAATAAGGAGGAAACATTCTATTGGCGTGCTATAGCCGTCGCAATGCTGTAGAATCTGGCTGGAAATTTCAATTTTGCTGACATTTTGGACTAATATATTGGTGAGCTGACTTTCTTGCATCTATTAGGAGGAAAGATTCAATTCACGTGCTATAGGCGTTGCAATGCTATAGAATCTGGAAGGAAAGTTCAATATTATTGACATTTTCGAATAATATCGTGGTGAGCTAACTTCCTTGCATAAGTCAGGAGGAAAGATTCTATTGGCGTGCCATAGCCATTGGAATGCTGATGAATCTTGCTGGAAAATTAAATTTTATTGACATTTTCGACTAATATCGCGGTAAGCTATCTTTCTTGCATAAATAATGGGCGAAGATTCTGCTGGCTTTCTCTTGGCATTGCAACGCTAAAGAATCTGGAAGGAAAATTCAATGTTATTGACATTTTCGTCTAATACCGTGGTGCGCTAACTTTCTTTCATAAATACGGAGAAAAGATTCTATTGGCGTGCTATAGGCATTGCAAGGCTTCAGAATCGTGCTCGAAAAAACAGTTTTACTGACATTTCCGACTGATATCGTGGTGAGCTAACTTCGTTGCATAGGTATGGGGGAAAGATCCTTTTGGCGTGCTATAGCCATTGCAATGCGTTAGAATCTGGCTGGAAAATACAATTTTATTGACATTAAGGTCTAATATCGTGGTGACTTACCTTTCTTGCATAAATAAGGAGAACAGATGCTTTTGGCGTGCTCTGGGCGTTGCAAAGCTATAGAATCAGGAAAGGAAATACAATTTTATTGACATTACCGACTAATATCGTGGTGAGCTAACTTTCTTGCATAAATAAGGAGAAAAGATTCTGTTGGCGTGCTCTGGGCATTGCAAAGCAATAGAATCTGGAAGGGAAATTCAATTTTATTGACATTTTCGACAAATATCGTGGTGAGCTAACTTTATTGCATAAATAAGGAGGAAAGATTCAATTGGCGTGCTATATCCATTGCGATGGTGTAGAATTTGGCTGGAAAATTCTTTCAATTTTATTGACATTTTCGACTAATATCGCGGTGAGTTAACTTTGTTGCATAAATAAGGGGGAAATACTCTATTGGCGTGCTATAGGCATTGCTATGCTATAGAATCTTCCTGGAGAATTTTATAAGATGGAAAGATTCTATTGGCGTGCTACAGGCATTGCTATGCTATAGAATCTTCCTGGAAAGTTTAATTTTATTGACATTTTCGACTAATATCGTGGTGATCTATATTTCTTGCATAAATAAGGGGGGAAGATTCTGTTGGCGAGCTCAAGGCATTGCAACGCTGAAGAATCTGGACGGAAAATTCAATGTTATTGACGTTTTCGACTAATATCGTGGTGAGCTAACTTCGTTGCATAGGTATGGGGAAAGATCCTTTTGGCGTGCTATAGCCATTGCAATGCGGTAGAATCTGGCTGGAAAATACAATTTTATTGACATTTAGGTCTAATATCGTGGTGAGTTACCTTTCTTGCATAAATAAGGAGAACATATGCTTTTGGCGTGCTGTGGGCATTGCAAAGCTATAGAATCAGGAAGGGAAATACAATTTTATTGACATTACCGACTAATATCGAGGTGAGCTATCTTCCTCTCATAATCCAGGAGGAAAGATCGTTTTTGAGTGCTATAGAAATTGCATTAATATGGAATGATGATAAAAA
>NW_016938841.1:332-957 GCF_001483705.2 Eufriesea mexicana | reverse complement strand
TATGTACCAAAGTAACAGAAAAGCAGGTGCCTGTGAAATCGCTCTACACAGTATACTTTATTCTCCTATATTTCTGAAATTAGGCTGCTCGGTTAGATTTTTTCGGCATAACAGCGTAGAGGAATTTTTCCCTTAACGGAATCGGATATTTTTTTTGCGGTCTCGAGCGTGCGTTTTCGAGAAATAGTGCCGAAAGTGTCAGTGGCTCTCAGATCGTGCTGCGCAACTTACTTTTTTGGCTTCTATCTTTTGAATTAGGCTTTTTGAACCGGATTTTTTCACATATTCGCGTAGAGTGATTCTTTCCTTAACGGGATTGGATATTTTTTTTCGGTTTCGATTGTGCGTTTTTCTAAAATAGTGCCGAATGTGTCAGTGGCTGTCAGATCGTACGACGCAATTTACTTTTTTGGCTTCTATCTTTTGAATTAGGCATTTTGAATTGGATTTTGCCACTGATTCGCGTAGAGTGATTTTTTCCATAACGGGATTGGAAATTTTTTTTCGGTTTAGTGCGTGCGTTTTTCTAAAATAGTGCCGAATGTGTCAGTGGCTGTCAGATCGTACGACGCAATTTACTTTTCTGGCTTCTATCTTTTGAATTAGGCTTTTTGAACCGGATTTT
>NW_016938841.1:0-306 GCF_001483705.2 Eufriesea mexicana | reverse complement strand
TTTTCCTTAACGGGATTGGATATTTTTTTTCGGTTTCGAGCGTGCGTTTTCGAGAAAAAGTGCCGAAAGTGTCAGTGGCTCTCAGATCGTGGTGCGCAATTCACTTTTTTGGCTTCTATCTTTTCAATTAGGTTTTTTGAACCAGATTTTTCCACTAATTCGCGTAGAGTGGTTTTTTTCATAACGGGATTGGATACTTTTTTTCGGTTTCGAGCTTCCATTTTCGAAAAATAGGGCCGAATATGTCAGTGGCTGTGAAATCGTACTGCGTAATAGACTTTTTTGGCTCCTATTTACGAAATTAGG
>NW_016938840.1:0-918 GCF_001483705.2 Eufriesea mexicana | reverse complement strand
TTACGACTAATATCGTGGGGAGCTAACTTTCTTTCACAAATAATGAGGAAGGATTCAACCTTCCTGCTATAGAATCTGGCTGGAAAGTTCAATATTATTGACATTTTCGACTAATATCGTGGTCAGCTAACTTTCTTGCATAAATAAGGAGGAAAGATTCCATAGGCCTTAGCTAACTTTCTTGCATAAATAAGGAGGAAAGATTCCATAGGCCTGTTATAGGCATTGCAATGCCATAGAGTCTTCCTGGAAAAATCAATTTTAATGACATTTTCGATTATTATCGTGGTGAGCAACCTCTCTTGCAAAAATAAGGTGGACTGAGACAGTTGGCGTGCTATAGCCATTGCAATGCTATAGAATCTGGCTGCAAAGTTCAATTTTATTGACACCTTCGACTAATATCGTGGTGAGTTAACTTTCTTGCATAAACGAGGAGGAAAGATTCTGTCGGCGTGCTATATCCTTTGCAATGCTATAGAATGTGGCCGGAAAGTTCAGTTTTATTGACATTTTCGAATAATATCGCGTTGAACTGATTTCCTTTCATAGGTAAGGAGGAAAGATCCTTTTGGCATGCTATATCCATTGCAATGCTGTAGAATCTGGCTGGAAAACATAATTTTATTGTCATTTTCGACAAATATCGTGGTGAGCTATCTTTCTTGCATAAATAAGGAGGAAATATTCATACATTTTCGACTGATATCGTGGTGAGCTATCTTTCTCGCATAAATAAGGAGGAGAGATTCTATTAGTGTGCAATAGCCACTTCAATGCTCTGGAATCTGGACGGAAAATTCAATTTTGCTGACATTTTCGGCTAATATCGTGGTGAGATACCTTTCTTGCGTTAATAAGGAGGAAAGATTATATTGGCGTTCTATAGCCATAGCAATGCAATAGAATCTGGCAGGA
>NW_016938839.1:0-536 GCF_001483705.2 Eufriesea mexicana | reverse complement strand
TCACCTTGGTTATGGGAAGGCCAGCAATGGTGTTCTCGGCACGTTATGGTTAGACAGGTTACGCCCGGATAGGATGGGTTAGTATAAGTCTGGACGGGATCGCCTAAACTTTTATACTGTACACTGCTATTCGGTGGATATGTGCGCCCCACTGTCCTCTTGTGTGTTCCGTTTGGCACTGGGGAGGGCAGCAATAACGTTTTCGGCACCCCAGGTTGGGCATTCAATGTTCTGTTATCTCCTGATGATTTGGGTTATGTTAGCGTAACTATGACTTTTCTGATGTACACGGCGATACCATGGATTTCTGCGTTCTACTCTACACTGATGTTTTCTGCTTGGCCCTGAGGGAGACAGCAATAGCGGTTGTCGCAGGTTAGGCTGAGTTAGGTTACGTTTGGTTATGTTACTGTTGGTTAGGTTATGAGAGGATAGATTGGACTATAGTGCAATAGTCTGTCATTAGGTGTATTTCTACGCGCAGCAGTGCCATAAAGTTTTCAGCTTGGCTCCGGGTAGGCCAGGAATAGTGGCCT
>NW_016938838.1:356-1130 GCF_001483705.2 Eufriesea mexicana | reverse complement strand
TGGCTGTACTTACCATTGGATTGTAGGCGTTATGCGATCTATTCACTATGCTATAACAGGTTATAGATTCTGAGAAGACCTATTCTCTGGCAAGTAGATGGCTGTACATGCCATTGTATTGAAAGCGTTAGGCGATCTATACACCAAGAAATAGCAGGTTATAAATGTTGAATAGCCCTATTTTCTGGCAAGTAGAAGTCTGTTCTTGCCATTGGATTGAAGGCGTTAGGCAATCTATTCACCTCGCTGTAACAGGTTATACATTTCGAATAGACCTATTCTCTGCAAGTAGATGGCTGTACTTGCCATTGTATTGAAGGCGCTATGCGATCTATTCACCCAGCTATAACAGGATATAGATTTCGATTATACCTATTTTCTGGCAAGTAGATGTCTGTACTTGCCATTGAATTGAAGGCGTTATGCGTTTTATTCACCAAGCTGTAACGGATAATAGATTTTGAAAAGACCTATTCTCTGGCAAGAAGGTGACTGTACTTGCCATTGGATTGATGGCGATAGACGATCTATTCACCAAGCTACAACAGATTTTAGATCTTGAGTAGGCCTATTCTCTGGCAAGTAGATGGCTTTCCTTGGCATTGGTTGCAGACGTCAGGCGACCTATCATCCAAGCAATAACATATTATAGACTTTGAATAGACATATTCTCTGTCAAGTAGATGGCTGTACTTGCCATTGGATTGAAGGCGTTATGCGATCTATTCACCAAGCTACAACAGGTTATAGATTTTGAATAGACCAACTTTCTGG
>NW_016938838.1:0-227 GCF_001483705.2 Eufriesea mexicana | reverse complement strand
GCGTTAGGCGATCTATTCACCAAGAAATAACAGGTTATAAATGTTGAATAGCCCTATTTTCTGGCAAGTAGAGGTCTGTACTTGCCATTGGATTGAAGGTGTTGTGCGACCTATTCTCCAAGCTATAGCAGATTATAGATTTTGCATAGACCTATCCTCTGGCCGGTAGATGGCTGTACTTGCCCTTGGATTGAAGGCGTTAGGCGACGTATTCACCAAGCTATAAC
>NW_016938837.1:0-285 GCF_001483705.2 Eufriesea mexicana | reverse complement strand
AGAAGTCCGCGGCGTTGCAACGTAAAGCACAAAACTCGAAGATAACCTGACTTAGTCTTACATTATCTAACCCGAATAAACGCAGCCTGACAGAATAAGGAGCCGAGGCCACCATTGCTGACTTTCCCAGAGCCAGGCTGCGCTTTTCAGGCTACAGTATATCGCAGAAGTTCACCGAATAGCTGTATATGGCACAAAAGTCAAAGCCATCCAATCCAAACCGAACCCAACCCAACCTAACCCAACCAAACGTTTCCTAACACAACCGGTCGTGCCACGGACGCC
>NW_016938836.1:941-2084 GCF_001483705.2 Eufriesea mexicana | reverse complement strand
ATACTCTACCCTAACATGCTCTGCTTGGCTCTGTGGAAGTCAGCAATAGTGGTCTCGGTACGTAAGGTTGAGTTATGTTACGTCTGGCTATGTTACGTTTGGACTTGTTAGGCTAAAACTGCTTAGTCTGTTCTGCTATACACTGCGAATCTATCGATTTCTGCGTTGCACCATGCGCTGCTTGGCTCTGTGGAGGACAGCATTACTTGTCTCGTAATGTCAGGTTGAGTTAGATTACGTTTGCTAATGTTAGGTAAGGTATGGTTAGGTTAGAATGACATTGACTTCCGTGTCCAGCACAGCCATTCTACGTACTTCTGCTCCCTATTGTGCTATATCATATTCTGGTTTTCCACGCGAACGCCTGCAATAGTTGTCGCCGCACATTAGGTTGAGTTATGTTGCGTTCGGTTAGGTTAGGTTTGGTTAGGTTTGGTCAGGATATCCTTCACTTTTGTGCCTTACACTGCAATGCGGCGGATTTCGGCACTCTACTCTGCACTAGTATATTCTTCTTCGCCCTTGGGAGGTCAGCAACTGTGGTCTAGGCACGTGAGACAGAGTTATGTTACGTTTGGTTACGTTATGCTTCATTCGGTAAGGCAAGGGTAGCTTTGACTTTTGCGCTGTACACTACTATTCGGTGGATTTCTGCTATCCACCGTGCTCCAATATGCTCTGCTTGGCTCTGGGGAGGCCAGCAACAGTGGTCGCGTCAGGTTGGTTTGAGGCGGGTTACGTTCGTCTGGGTTAGCTTACGTTGGTCTAGGTTAGTGTGTTTTTTGCCCTTGTGCCATACACAGTTATTCTTTGGACTTCTGCGCTCAGTAGGGCTCCATCGCAATCTTCTTGGTTCTCGTGAGGCCAGCAAAATAGCTTGCGGCACGTCAGGTTGAGTTAGCCTCCGTTGTTCAGGCTATGTTAGTTTGGTTCAGGTATGGGTAGCTTTGGCTTTCGTGGTATACACTGTTATTCGGTGGGTTTCTGGGCTCTTCTGTTCTCCACTCGACTCTGCTCAAATCTGGGGATGCCGGCAAGAGTGGTCGCGGCGCGGTAGGGTGGGTTACGTTGCGCTCTGCACGCTATGGTTGGTTAGGTTAGGATAGAGCAGCTCCAGCTCATCTGCTGTACACTGCTTCTCGG
>NW_016938836.1:0-811 GCF_001483705.2 Eufriesea mexicana | reverse complement strand
CGTGACACGATAGGTTATGTTAGGTTCCGTTCGGTTAGGTGAGGTTCGGATGTGTTTGGCCAGGATGCCTTTGACTTTCGTGCTATATACTTATATTCGGTGGATTTCTGCGTTCCGCAGTGCTCTAATATGATCTGCTTCTCTCTGTGGTGGCTAGCAATGGTGGTGCCGGCTCGATAGGTTCAGTTATAAAACATCTGGTTATGTTAGGTTATGTCAGGTTTAGTCAGGATGTCATCGACTTTTGCACTCTCCATGCCTATTCGGTGGATTTCTGCGCTCTACTGTGATCTAATATGCTCTGTTCCGCTCTGTGGAGGCCAGAAACAGTGGCCGCGGTGCGTTAGGTTGCGTTGGGTCACGCTTTGTTAGGTTAGATTTGTCAGGGTTATGATAGGGTGCCTTTGACTTTTGTGCTTTACACTGCAGTGCGGTGGATTTCTGCTGACTGTTCTCCACCATTATGCTCTGCTTTACTCTGTGGAGCTCAGTAACTGCGGCATCAGCCCGTTAGGTATAGTTAGCCTGCGTTTGGTTACGTTAGGTTATGTCAGGTTAAGTCAGGGTATCGTTGACTTTTGTTATATACACTGCTATCTGGTGGCTTTCCGCGTTCTACTGTGCTCAACTAGGCAGTGCTTGGCTCTGGGGAGTCCAGCAGCAGCGGACGCGGCTAGCCGTGCATAGTTATTCTACGTCCCGTTTGGTTATGTTTCCCTGTATTTGGTTTGAGTAGCATTCACTGTTTAGCTATACACTGCGATTCTATGGATTTCTACTCTCTACTGTGCTCCATTGTAACCTGCTTGTC
>NW_016938835.1:0-701 GCF_001483705.2 Eufriesea mexicana | reverse complement strand
AGATGGCTGTACTTGCCATTAGATTGAAGGCGTTATGCGATGTATTCACCAAGCTATAACAGACAATAGATCTTGAATAGCCCTATTCTCTGGCAAGTAGATGGCTGTTATTGCCATGGGATGGAAGGCGTTAATCGATCTATTCACCAAGCTATAACAGGTTATAGACTTTGAACAGACATATTCCCTGGCAAGTAGATGGCTGTACCTGCCATTGGATGGAAGGCGTTAGGCGATCTATTGACCAAGCTATAACAGGTCTTTTATTTTGAGTAGAAATATTCTCTGGCAGGTAGATGGCAGTACATGCCATTGGTCGGAGGCGTTAGGCGACCTATTAACCATGCTATAGCAGATTATAGACTTTGAGTAGTCCTATTCTCTGGCAAGTACATGGCTGTACTTGCCATTGTATTGAAGGCGATAGGCGATCTGTTATAGATTTTGAATAGACCTATTTTCTGGAAAGTATATTGCTGTACTTGCCATTGGATTGAAGGCATGGGGCGATCTATTCTCCATGCTATAAAAGATTATAGACGTTGAATAGTCCTATTCTCTGGCAAGTAGATGGCTGCACTTGCCACTGGATTGAAGGAGTTATGCGATCTATTCACTATGCTATAACAGGTTTTAGCATTTGAATAGAAATATTCTCTGGCAAGTAGATGGCTGTACTTGCCATTGGATTGAAGGCGTTA
>NW_016938834.1:0-501 GCF_001483705.2 Eufriesea mexicana | reverse complement strand
TAGACCTATTCTCTGCCAAGCAGGTTGATGCCTGTAATTGCCATTGGATTGAAGGCGTTAAGCTATCTATTCACCAAGCTACAACAGGTTACAGATTTTGAATAGACATATTCTCTGGCATGTAGAAGGCTGTACTTGCCATTGGATTGAAGGCGTTGGGCGATCTATTCACCAAACTATATATTTTGAATAGACATATTCTCTGGCAAGAAGATAGCAGTACTTGCCATTTGGCTGAAGGCGTTCGGCGATATATTCACCAAGCTATATCAGGTTATAGATTTTATCAGACCTATTCTCTGGCAACTAGATGGCTGTTCTTGCCATTGGATTGAAGGCGTTATGCGAACTACTCACCAAGCTATAACAGATTACAGATTTTGAATAGACATATTCTTTGGCAAGTAGATGGCTGTTCTTGCCATTGCATGGGAGGTAATAGGCGATCTATTCACCAAGCTATAACAGGTTATAGATTTTGAATAGACCTATTCTCTGCCA
>NW_016938833.1:0-916 GCF_001483705.2 Eufriesea mexicana | reverse complement strand
GAAAATTCAATTTCATTGACACTTTCGACTAATATCGTGGTGAGCTTTCTTTCTTGCATAAATTAGGAGGTAAGATTCTATTGCCGTGCTATAGCCATTGCAATTCTATAGAATCTGGCTGGAAAATCCAATTTTATTAACATTTTCGTGTAATATCGTGGTGAGCTTACTTTCTTGCATAAATAAGGAGGAAGGATTATATTGGCGTGCTGTAGCCATTGCAATGCTATAGAATCTGGCACGAAAATTTAAATTCAATTTTATTGACATTTTCGACTAATATCGTGGTGAGGTAAGTTTCTTGCATAAATAAGGAGGAAAGATTCTATTGGCCAGCTACAGCCATTGCAATTCTATAGTATCTTGATGCAAAATTCAATTTTATTGACACCTTCAACTAATATCATGTTGAGCTGACATCCTTGCATAAGTAAGGAGGAAAGACTCTTATGGCACGTTATAGACCTTGCAATGTTGTGGAATCTGGATTGAAAATTCAATTTTATTGATATTTTCGACTAATATCGTGTTGAGCTTCCTTTCTTGCATAACTGAGCAGGACGGATTCTATTTGCGCGCCATAGCCGTTGCAATGCTATAGAATCTGGCTCGAAAATTCTACGTCATTGACATTTTTGACTGATATCAGTGTGTGATAACTTTCTTGCATAAATAAGGAGGATAGATCCTATTGGAGTGCTTCAGCTATTGCAATGATATACAATCTGGCTCGAAATATTTTATTAACATTTTCGTGTAATATCGTGGTGAGCTGGCTTTCTTGAATAAACAAGGAGGAATGACAATATTGGAGTGCTATAGCCATTGCAATGCTATAGAGTCTGGCTCGAAAACTCTTCTTCATTGACATTTTCGAATAATATCGGGGTGTGCTATCTTTCTTGCATAAATAAGG
>NW_016938831.1:9208-12899 GCF_001483705.2 Eufriesea mexicana | reverse complement strand
CGTAACCTAACTAGAACTAACGAGCCTACACCACTGTTGCTGACCTCCCCAGAGCAAGGCAGATTATATTACAAAAGAGCAGATCGCTGGAATCCATCGAACAGCAGTGTAGAGCACAAAGGTCACAGTTATGCAATCCTAACCTTACCAAACGAAACGTAACCAAACGAAACTAACACAGACTAACGCGCCTACCCCACTATTGCTGACCTCCCCAGAGCAAGGTAGAACATATTAGAACTCAGTAGAGCGCTGGAATGCACCGAACAGCAGTTTACAGCGCAAAAGTCAAAGCTATGCTATCCTAACCTAACCTATCGTAACATAACCAAACGTAACCGAACACAGCAAACGTGCCGAGACTACGCTTGCTGCCCTCCCCAGAGTCAAGCGGAACACGTTAGCGGAGTGTAGAACGCAGAAAACCGTATAATCGCTGTGTATATCAGAGAGATTCAAAGCTACCCATGCCTGACCCAAACCAACAGAACATAACCAAACATAGCCTGACACAACGTAACGTGCCGTGGCAGCCACTGTTGACCTCCCCATAGCCAAGAAGGACAAACTAAGGCACAGTATAGCGCAGAGATCCACCGAATAGCAGTGTAAAGCACAAAGGCCTAAACTGCCGTGACAAAACTTAGCCTGACCCAACACAATCGACCGTAACATGACTCAACTTTACGTTCAGAGGCCACGATGCAGGCATTCACAGAGACAAGTAGACAGAACTAGAGCACCCTATGGCGCAGAAATACACGTGTGGCAGACTATAGAACTAAAGACAGGGCTATTCTGTCCTAACCTAACCATCCGTAACATAACAAAGCGCATCGTATCCAAACCTTACGTGCCGCGACCTCTACTGCGAGCCACTCCAGAGCCAAGCAGGACACACTAGACCACACCAGAGCCCAGAAGCCCATCGTATATCAGTGCACATCACAAAAGTTAAAGCAATACCTAGCAAACGTAGCCGAACCCAGGCTAACCGAACGTAGCATGACTCATCATAACGTGCCGAGACCTCACATGCTGGGCTTGCCGGAGCCATGCTGACAACATTAGAGCATTGTAGAGCGCAGAAATCAGCCTAATATCTGGCTATGACACTAAAGTCAAACATATCCTCTCCTAACGAAACAAACCTTAACATAACCAAACGAAACATAACTCAACATACCGTGCCGCCATCAATACTGGCGGCATACCCAGAGCCAAGCAAAACGTGTTACAGGAAAGTCGAAGGACGGAATCCACCGAATAGCAGCGTAAAGCACAAAAGTTAAAGCTCTCCTGCCCAAACACTGCGCAGCCCAAGCTAACAGAACGTAACCTGACCCAATATAACATGCCGAGAAAACTGTTGCTGGCCTTCCCAGAGTCAAGCTGAAAATATTAAAGCACTGTAGGGAGCAGAGATGCACCTAATAGCAGACTATAACACTAGAGTCAAAGCTGTCCGCTCCTAGCTTAACCGACCGTAACATAACGGAGCGTAACATAACTCAAAATAACGTGCCGAGACCGCACTTGCTGGCCTCCCCAGTTCCAAGCAGAAGATATTAGCGCACAGCAGAGAGCAGAAATCCGCCGAAAAACAGTCTATACCACGAAAGTGAAAGCAACCCTAGCCTAACCAAAGATAACACGACCAAGCCTAATGTAGCCTAACTCAACCAAACGTGCCGAGAACACTGTTACTGGACCCACGGAGTCGAGCAGAGTACAGTAGGGCGACGTATAGCGAAGAAATCCAGCGAATAACAGTGCATAGCACAATAGTCGAAGCTACCCTATCCTAACATAACCAATCGTAACATAGCCGATCGTAACGTATCTAAATGTAGCGTGCCAAGACCAAGCAGGGCATACTAGTGGACAGTAGGGCGGAGAAACCCACCGAAAGCAAACCTAACCAATCGTAATAGCACCAAACGTAAGCTTGACCCACCGAAAGCAGTTTGCGGCACAGAAGACAAAGGTACCTTATCCAAACCTAACCAATCGTAATAGCACCAAACGTAAGCAAGCTAAACCTAACGTGCCGAGACTACTATTGCCGGCGTCGCTAGAGCTAAGCAGAGCATATTACCGCAGCGTAGAGCGAACATATCCACCGAATAGCAACGTATAACACAAAAATCGAATATATCCTCCCCTAACCGGACCAAACGTAGCATACGAAGAAGTAACGTAACCCAAAGTTACGTGCCACGACCGCAATTACTGGCCTCACGAAAGCTAAGCAGAGTATAGCAGAGCAATGTAGAAGGCTTAAATCTACCGCAAAGCAGTGTATTTCACAAAAGTCAAATCTATCCTAAACAAACCAAACCAAACCTAACCAAACCAAGCTTAACATAACTCAAACTAACCTGCCGAAAGCAATATTGCTGTCGTCCATGGAGACAAGCAGAGTGTGACAGCGCACAGGGGAGCGCAGAATTCCAAAGAATGGCCGTGTGCAGCACAAAAGTCTAAGCTACCGTAGCCTAACACAACGTAACCTACCCTGGCAGAGCGTAATCTAACTTAACACAACGTGCCGAGGACACTATCGCTTGCATTCCCAGAGCCAAACAGAATAACCTGCAACACAGTAGATCGCAGTAATCCACCGCATTGGATTGTGTAGCACAAGGGTCGAAGGTATCCTAACTTTACCTTTCCTAACTTTACCTAACCGAACGTAGCCCAACTAAAGATGACGTGCCTAGGCCACTATTGCTGACATCCCCAGAGACTATCGGATGCTAGTAGAGCAACGCAGAGCGCAGATATCGACCGAATAGCGGTGTTTAGCAGAAAAATCAAAGCAAACCCTACCAAGTTTCACCCAACCTAACCTATCAAGACGTACCATAACGCTGCCTAACGTGCCGCGACCACCATTGCCGCCGTCCCCAGGGACAAGCAAATTACGACGGAGCACATTAGTGTGCCGAAGCCCATAGAATATCAGTGTCGAGCACAAAAGTCAAAGCTATCCAAACCAGACCCAACATAACCAAACATAGCCAAACGTAATATAACTCAACCTATCATGCGGTAATCAGTATTGCTGGCCATCACAGAGCCAAGCAGAACATATTAGAGTGGAGGAGAGCGCCGAAGTCCATAGGCCGCAGGGTACAGAAGAAGGGTCAAGCCTATCCTAATCTGATCCAAACAAACATAACACAACCAAACGTGACATAATTAAAGCTAATGGGCCGAGGGCGCTATCTCGCCCCCCCCCCGCCCCACAGCAAAGCAGAGCATACGAGATCACAGTAAAGCGCAGAAATCCACAGAAAAGCAGTTTATACCACAAAAGCCAAAGATAACCTGGCCTCACCTAACCAAACGCAACATGAACAAACGTAACCGAACTTAGCCAAACGTGCCTAGACTACTGTTGCTGAACTCCCCAGGGGCAAGCAGCACATGTTAGAGGGGATGTAGCGCAGAAACCAACGGAATCGCATTGTATAGCAGAAAGTCATTGCCATTCGAACCTAGCTAGGGCCAACATAAGTTATTCAAATGAAGCTTAACTCAACGCAACAAGCTGGACACGCCAGGGCCAAGCAGAATACAGTACAGCACAGTAGAGCGCAGAAGACCACCGAGAAATTTTCTGTACCAAGAAAGTCAATGCTATCCACACCTAATCCAGACAAACGTAATTAAAGCAAACGTAGCC
>NW_016938831.1:0-3416 GCF_001483705.2 Eufriesea mexicana | reverse complement strand
TATTGCTGGTCTCCCTCGAGCCAGGTCGTGTACAGTAGAGCAATAAGGAGCGCAGAAATCCACCGGATATCAGTGTATAGCACAAAAGTCGAAGTTATCCTATCCTAACCAAACGTAACATAAGCAGACGTAACGTAACCCAGCCTGACGTGCCACGAGAGCTATTGCTGGACTCGCGAGAGCAGAGCAGAGTACAGCAGAGCAAAGTAGGTCTCCGAAATCGCCCGAATAGCAGTGTATTGCAAAAAAGTAAGAGATATCATAACCTAAGCTGACGCGAAACAGACTAGTCAAACGTAACCAAACCAAGGTTAACGCGCATAGCCAACAAATGCCAGCCTCCCCGCCGCCAGCCACGGCATATCAGTGGAGGGCATAGCGCAGTGGACCAGAGAATGGCAGTGTATTGCTCGAAAGTCAAAGTTATCCTACCCTAACCGAACGTAACATGAGCGAACGTAACGTAACCCAGACTGACATGCCACGACCGCTATTGCTGGACTCACGAGAGCTAACCACATTATTGCAGAGCAATGTAGAACGCTGAAACATACCGAATAGCAGTGTATAGCTCAAAAGTCAAAACTATCCTAACCACACCTATCCCAACTTGACATAGCCGAACGTAGCATAACAGAACTCAACGTGCTGAGAGCACTATTCCTGGCTTCCACAGAGGCAAGCAGGGTATGATAGCGCACTGAAGAACGCAGAAGCACATGGGATAGCAGCGTATAGCACAAAAGTCAAAGATACGATAACGTAACACAACGTTGCCTAACATGAACAAACGTAATGTAACCCAAACTAACGTGAGGCGACCACTATTGCTGGCCTCCCAATAGTCGAGCAGAGCACAGTAGAGCAATGCAGAGCGTAGAAATCCACCGAATAGAGGAGTAAAACACAAAATTTGAAGGCATCCATTCCTAACCTAACCAAGTGTAAGCCAACCGAACGCAGCCTGTCTCAACCTAACGTGCCAAGGCCGCTATTACCGGCCTCCACAGCGCCAATCAGAGCATTTTAGGAAGGAGTGGAGCGCAGAAATCCGACGAATAGCAGTGTACAGCCGACAAGTCGAAGCCATCCAAACCAAACCATGCCTACCGTAACCTAACCAAACGTATCCTATGTCAACCTAATGTGCCGAGACATCCATTCCCGGCATCCCCGTGGCCAAGCAGGCATATTAGTGGAGAATAGAGAGCTGAGTTCTATAGAAAAGCAATGCATAGCACGAGAGGCAAAAATATCCCAACCTAACCGATGCATACCTAACATAACCGAACGTCGCCAACCTGAAACTAACGCGCCGCGGCCACCATTTCTGGAATACCCAGAGCAAGGCAGGGAACATTAGATCACAGCAGAGCGCAGAGATCCACCGTATCTCCGTGTATGGTAGAAAAGTCAAAGCTATCCTATCCCAACCTAATCAAACGTTACATAGCCAAACGCAACCTAACACAGACTAACGTGCGAAGGCCAAGACTGCAGGCTTACCCAGAGCCAAGCAGAATATACTAGAGCACAGTAGAGCACAGAAGTCCATAGTATATCCGTGTAGAGCACACATACCAAGGCTATCCCAACCAAACACGAAGAAACGTAACATGTCCAAAGGTAACCTATCCCAAGCTAACGCGTTGAGTCTAGTGTTGCTGGCCTCCTCAGAGCAGAGCAGAACATATTGGAGCGTAGCAGAGCGCACACATCCACTGAATGGTAGTGTATAACACGAAAGTCAAAGCCACCCTAACAAACATAACCAAACCTAACAAGACGAACGCAATGTAACCCATCCTACCGTCCCACGACCGCTATTGCAGGTCTCCCTAGAGCCCTGCGGAGTATAGCAGTGCAATTTTGAGCGCAGAAATCCACCGAGTAGCAGCATATAGCACACAAGTCAAAGTTATCCTAGCCTAGCCTAACCAAACGTAACATAAGCGGACGTAACATAACCAACCTGACGTGCCGCGACCGCTATTGTTGTCTGGCCCAGTCCAAGCCGAATATAGCAGAGCACAGTGGATCACAGAAATACATCGAACAACAGTGTATAGCACGAATGTCTAAGCTATCATAACCAAGTCTTTCCGAACATAACCTAACCAAACATAACCCAATTGAGGTTAAGGTGCCCCGGCTACTGTAGCTCGCATCCACAGAGAAGAGCAGAGTGTAGTAGAGCAATGTAAAGCGCCGAAATCCACTGAACAGCTGTGTAATGCGATAGGCCAAAGAAATCCAAACCAAGCCTTACAAACCTACAATAACGAAACGTAACATAGCTCGACCAAACGTGTCGGGACCACTATCAATTGCCACGCCACAGACAAGCAGAACATGTTAGAGAGCTGCAGGGCGCAGAAATCCACTGAATAGCATTGAATGGCACAAAAGTCTGAGATACTGTCTCCCAGCATAAACAAACTTGTCATATGCAAACGTATCCTTAATAAACCTAACGCGCCGAGACTACTATTGCGGGACTCCCCAGAGCCAACCAGATTACTTTAGAGCGCAGTAGAGCGCAGAAATCGTTGGATAGCAGTGTATAGCACGGATGCCTATAATACCCTATCCTAACCTTACCAAGCGCAACATGATCGAACGTGTCATAACTCAACCTAACGTGCCGAGATAACTATTGCTGGCCTCCACAGAACCGAGCAGAATACACTAGAGCACAGCAGAGCGCAGAAATCCAACGCTTTGCAGTGTATGGCACAAAAGTCAAACATACCCAGACATAACTTGGCCAATCCTAACGTATCCGAACGTAGTGTAACACAACACAACGCGACGAGACCATTGCCGAGACCGCTTTTGCTGCCATCTCCACAGCCAAGCAGAACATACAAGAGCACAGTGGAGCTTAGAAGTAACCCCAATATCAGTGTCCAGCACATTAGTTGGGGCTACCGTGACAAAACATATCCCGACTCAAGCCACCGAACGTAACCTGACCCAACGTAACGCGCAGAGACCACTGTTGCTGGCCTTCCCAGAGCAAAGCCGAAAGTATTAGAGCACTGCAATGCGCCGAAATCCACCTAATAGCAGACTAAAGCACTACGGTCAAAGCAATCCTCTCCTAAGACATCCAATCGCAACATAGCCGAACGCAACCTAACACAACCTAACGTCCCTCAACAACTTTGCTGGACACACCAGAGCCAAGCAGAACACGTTAGTGGATTGTAGGACGCAGCAATACATAGAATCGCAGTGCATATCGGAAATATCGGAGTTACCAAGGAATAACGTAAACCAACAGAACATAAACGAACGTAGCCTAACACAACCTAACGTGCCGAGACCGCCACTGCTGCCCTCGCCAGAGTCAAGCAGGGCATACTGGAGTGCAGTAGGGCGCAGAAATCCACACAACAGCAGTGTACAGCACA
>NW_016938830.1:744-1421 GCF_001483705.2 Eufriesea mexicana | reverse complement strand
GAATGGATGTATGGATGGATGTATGTGTGAATGGCAGGTCATATGGAAGGATGGATGTATTGACGTACAAGTGTTTGGATGCATGAATGTATGGTTGTATGGATGAATGTATGTGTGGATGTATTGATGGAAGGATGTATCGAATTATAGTCGTACGAATGGAAGGATATACGGATGTATGGATCTGTGAATGGATGGACGTATGGATGTATAGATGAATGGATCGATGGGTGTACGGATGGGTGCTTGTATGGATGGATGGATGTATGGTTCGATGGATGTATGGATGGGTGGATGTATGGATGGGTGTATGCATTGAAGGATTGGAGTATGGAAAGATGGATGTATGGATGGATGGATGTATGGATGAATGGTTGTTTGGATTGATGGATGTATGGATGGATTGAGGTATGGATGGACGGATGTACGGAAGTGCGAATGTATGGGTGCATGGCTGTCTGCATGTATGGATGTATGGGTGGATGGATGTATCGAATGATGGACGTACCAATGGATGCATTTATGGTAGTATGGATGTGGGGATGTATGTATGAATGTATCTATGGATGGATGGCTGTATGGATTTATGTATGTACGGATGTGTGTATAGATGTATGTATGGATGTATGGATGTATGGATGTATAGATGTATGGATCGATGGGTGTATGGATGGGTG
>NW_016938830.1:0-560 GCF_001483705.2 Eufriesea mexicana | reverse complement strand
TGTATGGATGTATGGAAGGATATATGTATGGTTGTATGTATGTATGGATGGATGGACTTATGAATGTGTGGATGTATGAACGTGTTGATGGATGGATGTATGGATGGATAGATGTATGGATCGATGGATGTATGGATGGCTGCTAGTACGGATGAATGGATGTATGGTTCGATGGATGTATGGATGGGTGGATGTATGGACGGATGGATGTATGGAAAGACGGATGTGTGGCTGTATGTATGTGTGGATAAGTGGTTGCATGGATGGATGCATGTATGGATGGATTGAGGCATGGATGGGCAGATGTACGTATGTATGAATCTGTGTATGTATATATGTATGGATGTATGGATTTTTGGATGTATGGGGGTGTGGATGGATGGATGTATGGATGTATGTATGTGCGGGTGGCAGGATATATGGATGGATGAATGTATTGATGTACGAATCTATGGATGTACGGATGTATGGTTGCATGGATCTCTATTTGTATGGATGTATGGATAGCTGGATGTATGAGTGAATGGATGTATGGATGGATGGACGTATGGGTGTATGTA
>NW_016938829.1:0-1416 GCF_001483705.2 Eufriesea mexicana | reverse complement strand
GTGACGCCACCACTGTTGATGGCCTCGCGAGAGTCGAGCAGAGCATAGTAGGGCAGCGTAGAGGGCATAAATCTGCCGAACAGCAGTTTATAGCACAAAAGTTAAAGCTAAGCTATCCTAACCTAAATAAACCTTACCTAACCAAACATAGCTTAACTCCACGTAAAGTGCCGCGACCATAATTGCCGGTGTCCCCGAAGACAAGCAGATCGTTATAGGTCAAATTAGAGCGCAGATCTCAATAGAAGGGCATCGTGTAGAACAAGAGTTAAAGCTATCCCAACCTAACACCGCAAAACTCAATATGACCGAACGGAATCGAACTCAATGTAACGTGCCGCGACCACCATTCCTGGCGTCCACGGATACAAGCAGAGTGTGATGGCGCGCAGTAGAGCGCCGAAGTCCATAGATTAGCAGTGTGTAGCACAAAAGTCAACGCTATCCCGGCCTAACCTAGCATAACATAACATAACCAAGCGCAATCGAACCCAACCTAACTAGCCAAGAGCACAACTGCTGGCCTCCCCATAGCCAAGCAGAATATACTATAGCACAGTAGAGCGCACAAGTCCACCGAATAGCAGTGTATAGCAAAAACATCAACGCGAGCACAGCCAAACCTGACCCACCCTAACCAAGCAGAATGTAACCTAACCCAACCAAACGTGCCACGACCACCATTTCTGGACTCCCACAGACAAGCGGAGTCTAGTAGAGCAATGCAGAGCGCAGGAGTCGCCCGAATAGCAGCGTAGAGCGCAAAACTCTTAGCTATCCCTGCCAAGCCCAACAATATCTAACATAACCAAACGTAACATAACACAGTCTATCGTGCCGAGATCATTGTTCCTGGCGTTCACAGATACAAGCAATGTGAGATCGCACGCTAAAGAGCGCAGAAGCCCATAGAATGGCATTGTGTAGCACAAAAGCCGGAGCTATAATAACTTAACGCATCGCAAACTAACCTAGCCAAACATAATCTAACCCAAACTAACGTGCCTCGATCGCTATTGCTGGCCTCGCCAGCGTCAAGCGGAGCATATTAGAGCACAGTAGAGCGCAGGAATCCACCGACTAGCGGCATACAGTACAAAAGCCTAAGCTGTCCTGTCTTTGCCTAACCAAAGTAACACAACCAAACGCAACGTAACTCAGACTAACGTGCCGACACCAATACCGCTGGCCTCCAATAGCCAACCAGAACATAGTATAGCACAGTCGAGCGCAGAAACCCACCGAATAGCAGTGTTGTGCAAAAATGTCAAAGCCATTCTAATCTAACTTAACCTCAGCTAACATAACCAGAAGTAACGTAACACTACCTATCGTGCCGCGTACGCTATGCTGGGCTCCACACAGCCGAGCACAGTATAGTAGCGCAGTTAAGAAAGCAGAAATCCACCGAATAGC
>NW_016938828.1:0-527 GCF_001483705.2 Eufriesea mexicana | reverse complement strand
AAAATTGAACTTTCCAGCCAGATTCCAGAGCATATTAATGGCTACAGCACGCCAAGAGAACCTCTCCTCCTTATTTAAGAAAGAGAGTTAGCTCACCATGTTATTAGTCAAAAATGTCAGTAAAATTGTACTTTCCATGCAGATTCCAGATCATTACAATGGCTACAGCAGGCCAAAAGTACCTTTGCCAAAAGTACCTTTCCTCCTTATTTATGCAAGAAAGGTGGCTCACTACGATATAAGTCGAAGATGTCAATAAAATTGTATATTCCAGCAAGATACTAGAGAAATGCAACGGCTGCAGCACGCCAATAGAATCTACCCTCCTTATTTATGCAAAATTGCAGCTCACCACGATATTAGTCGAAACTGTCAATAAAATAGAACGTTCCAGCCAGATTCTATAGGATTGCGATGGCTTCAGCAGGCCAGTAGTATCTTTTCTCCTTATTTATGGAAGAAACGTAGCTCATCACGATATTAGTCGAGAATGTCAGTAAAATTGTACTTTCCATGCAGATTCCAGA
>NW_016938827.1:0-592 GCF_001483705.2 Eufriesea mexicana | reverse complement strand
TTTTGTTACGTTCGCTTGGGTCAGGTTTGGTTAGCTTTGACTTTTCTGCCCAACGCTGCGAATATATAGATCCCATTGCGGCGGATTTCTGCATTCTATTGTGCTCCAAAGCATTCTGCTTGGCACTGGGGAGGGCAGTAGTAGTAGCTATGGCACGTTAGGGCGGATTCGGTTACATACGGATATATCACAGTATGTTCGGTTAGGATAGGAATAGGATATGTTCGAATTTTGTGCTATTCACTGCTATTCGGTGGGCTTCTGCGCTCTATTGTGTTCTAGTATGTTCCTCTTGGACCTCTGGTGGCAAGCAATATTGGTATCGGCACGTTAGGCTGATTTAGGTTTCGTTTGGCTATGTTAGGTTTCGTTGTGATAGGTGTGTTGGCTACCACTTTCGTGCTATGCACTGTTTTTCTGTGGATTTCTGCGCTCTACTATGACCCAATATGCTATGCTTGCCCCTGCGGCGGACAGCGTTTGTGGTCTCGTCACGTTATGTTGAGTTATTCTACGTTTTGATTGTTTCAGCTTGGTCAGTCTAGGACAGGGTACATTCACTATTGCGCTATACAATGCTATTCGTTGTATT
>NW_016938826.1:0-213 GCF_001483705.2 Eufriesea mexicana | reverse complement strand
TTAGATTGTGTTATGTTACGTTTGTTAGTGTTTAATTATACGTATTTGAGCTGTGTTTCTTTGCCTTTTGTGCTATAATGCGCTATACGGTGCATTTCTGCTCGCTTCTGTGCTCTGGTATGTTCTGCATGCCTGTGTCTTGGACAGAAGTAGCGTTCTCGGCACGTCAGCTTGAGTTCAGTTACTTTCGTTTATATTACGTTTGATTAGGTT
>NW_016938825.1:0-568 GCF_001483705.2 Eufriesea mexicana | reverse complement strand
CAGGCTATGTTGAGTTATGCTACTATCGGTTATGTTATGTTAGGTCAGGTTAGGTTAGGATGTCTTCGACTTTTGTGGCCAACTCAGCTTTTCTATGGACTTCTGCACTCTACTGTGCTCTATCCTATCCTGCTTGCCTCTGGAAACACCAGCAATGGTGATGGCTGCACGTTAGCTTGTGTTAGGTTACGCAAGGTCAGGTTCCGTCAGGTGTCAGGTTCCGTCAGGGTATCCTTGACTTTTGCGCTATAAAATGCAATGCGGTGGATTTCCGCGATTTACTGTGCTATAGTATATTCTGCTTGGCCCTGAGGTGGCCAGCAAATGTGTTCTTGGCACGTTAGGTTGAGTTAGATTTTGTTTGGTTATTTAATGTTTGGTTGTGTTAGGCTAGGATAGCTTTGACTTTCATTGCATAGACCGTAATGCGGTGGACTCCTGCGCTCCACTCTGATCTATTATACTCTGGTTGATTTTGGGGAGGCGAGCAATAGTGGACCCGGCGCGTTAGGTTGAGTTAGATTACGTTTGGTTAGGTTAGGTTGAGTTGGGTCAGGACGGGAGAGCT
>NW_016938824.1:1635-2864 GCF_001483705.2 Eufriesea mexicana | reverse complement strand
GCGTAGTGTAACTCAATATAACGTGATGAGCCATATATTCCTGGAATCCCCAAGTCCAAGCGGAACATAATAGAGGACAGGAGAAAGCAGAAGTACAACGAATAGCAATGTATAGCGCAGGAGTCAAGGCTACCGCAAACCTAGACTAAGCGAACATAGCCTGGCACAATATAACCTACAGCGACCTCTATTAATGGCCTGCTTGGTGCCAAGCAATCCATTTTAGAGCATATTAGATCGCAGGTATCGGACGAATAGCAGTGTATATCGCAACAGTTGGAGTAACATGTCCTAAGCTAGCCAAACGAAACATATACAAATGTAACCTAAATACAGAGTGCACGACGAGACCGCAACTTCTTGCCTCCACAGAGACAAGGGGAATTTACTTTAGCACAATAGAGAGCAGGAATCAACCGCATTGCATTGAATAACACAAAAGCCGCAGATATCCTATCGTAACCATACCTAAACATACGTTGTCAAACGCAGCATAGCTCAAAGCAACGTGTCGCGAATAACATTATATGGCATGAACGTCAGAGCTGTCCTAGCCAAACATTGCCAAACCTAACCTAACCAATCATAACGAAGCTCAAACTTTGTTGCCACTGCCACTACTTCTCGCCTCACCAGAGTCGAGCGGAGTATAGTGAAGCAATGTAAAGCAAGGAAATGCACCGAGTAGCATTGTATACCACAAAGGTCAAAGAAATCCTGACCAAGCATTCCTATCCTGGCACAAAGAACCGTAACATCGCTCAACCTAACATGCCGCGACCACTACTGCTGGCCTCCCCGAAGTAAAGCAGAGTATACTAAAGCACAGTAGAGCGCAGGGATTCACCGCATTGCAGTGTATGGCCATAAAGTCAAGGATATGTAAACCGTACCTGAACCAACCTAACCTAACATATCGTAGCACATCTTAACATAAGGTGCATAGACCACTATTGCTGGTCTCCACAGAGACAAACAGAACATATTAAAGCACACAAGGTGGCAGGAATCCACCGAAAAGCAGTGTAATGCTTAAAAGTCAAGGTAATCCTATCCTTATATATACGACCTTAACATAACAAGACGCAACATGACAAAACATAACGCACCGCGACCACTATTGCTGGCCTACCTAGGACTAAACTGAATATAGTACAGCACACTCGCGGCTAGAATTCCTACGAATAGCAGTGCATAGCACAGAAGTCAATCTAATCCTAACCTGACCC
>NW_016938824.1:0-991 GCF_001483705.2 Eufriesea mexicana | reverse complement strand
CCCCCCCCCCCCCCAAAGCCAGGCAGGACATACTAGGCCGCAGTAGACCTCAGAAATCCGCCGAATAGCAATTTACAGCACAAAAGATATAGCTCTCCTGACCAAACTTAGCCAAACCGTTCCTAACCGAACGTAGCCTGACCCAACATAACGTGCCGATACAATTGTGCTAGCCTGCGCAGAGCGGAGCTGAAAACGTTTAGGGCAATGTAGGTCGCAGAAATCCACCTAATAGCAGACTACAGCACTAATGTCAAAGCTATTCTCTCCTAACCTAGCCAAACGTAACAAAACCAAGCGTAACATGACTCAGCCAATTGTGCCGTGATCACAAATACTGGCCTCCCCACAGCCAAGCAGAACACATTAGTGGAGAGTAGAACATAGAATTCCATATAGCCGCAGTGTATATCAGGAAAGTCAAAGCTTCCCGAGCCTAACCCAAGCAAACAGAACATAACCAAGCATAGGCTAACACAAACTAACTTGCCGAGAACGCTTTTGCTGTCCTCCCCAGAGACAAGCAGGACGTACTGGAGCATAGTTGAGCGTAGAATTCTGCCGTATAGCTGTACAAAGCAGAGAAGTTAAAGCTACCCTAACCAAACTTAGCCTAACCCAACCTAACCGGGCGTAACAACATTCAACGCAACGTGCCGTGGCCACTATTGCTGTCCTTTCCAGAGCCAAGCTGAAAACATTAGAGCAGTGTAGGGAGCAGGTGTCCACCTCATACAAGGCTATAGCTCAATAGTCAAGGCAATCCTCTCCGAATCTACGCAAGCTTGACATAACCAAACGTAAGCTAACAAAAACAAGCGCCGCGACCACTATTGCCGGCCTCGACTGAGCTGTGGAGAAAGCATTAGTGGAGAGCAGACCGTTGAAATCGATAGTACCGCAGTGTATATTAGAAAAGTCAGAGACACCGAAATCTAACCAAAACAAACAAAATATAACCAAACATAGCCGAACACAACCTAACGTGCCG
>NW_016938823.1:331-851 GCF_001483705.2 Eufriesea mexicana | reverse complement strand
ACCTAACCTAACGTAACCTAACCTAACCGAACCTAACCCAACCTGACCGAAAATAACATAACCTAACCTGATCTAACCTAACCTAACCAAACCTGTCCTCGCCTAGCCGGGAGAAACATGACCTCGCCTACCCTAAGCTAACCTAACCTAACCTTGCCTAACTTAACCTAACCTAACCCAACACAACGAAACCCTACCTGGCCTAACCCGGCGTAACATGGCCTCACTTAACCTAACCTAACCTAACCCAACGTAACATAACCTAACCTAACCTCACATAACCTAACGCAACCTACGCAACGAAACTTTACGTATCCGAACCTATCCTAACCCAACCTAACCTAACCTAACCTAACCTAACACAGCCTAACCTAACCTAAATTAACCTTACACAACCTAACTTAACCTAAACTAACCTAACATAACCTACCCTAACCTAACTTAACATTACACAACCTAACTTAACCTAACCTAACCTAGCATAACCCAAGCAAACCTGACCTGCCTAACCTGGCGTAAC
>NW_016938823.1:0-221 GCF_001483705.2 Eufriesea mexicana | reverse complement strand
ACCTAACCTAACCCAACCGAACCCAATCCAACCTAACCCAACCTATCGTAACCTAACCTAACCTAACCCGGCACAACCTAACCAATGCCTACCTAACGTAACCCGACCTGACCTAACCCATCCTGACCTAACGGGACCTAACCTAACCTATCCTAACGCAACATGACCTAACTTAACCTAACCTAACCTAACCACACAAAACCTAACGTAATCTACCTAAC
>NW_016938822.1:0-484 GCF_001483705.2 Eufriesea mexicana | reverse complement strand
TACAGCATTGCAATGGTCATAGCTTGCCAATATATTCTTTCCTTCTTGTTTATGCAAGAAAGTTAGCTCACCATTATATTAGTCGAAAATGACAATATAATTGAACTTTCCATCCAGATTCTACTGCATTGCAATGTCTATATCACGATAATAGATCTACCCTGCTTATTTAGCCAAGAAAGATAGCTCTCCACGATAATATTCGAAACAGTCCATAATATTGAACTTACCAGCAAGATTCTATAGCATTGCAAAGCCGAAAGCACACCAATAGAATCTTTCCTCCTTATTTTTGCGAGAAAGTTAACTCACCACGATATTCGTCGAAAATTGTAAATAAAATTGAATTTTCCATCCAGATTCAATAGCATTGCGAAGACTATAGCAATCCAGTAGAATCATCCATCCCTTTTAATGCAGCAAAGTTAGCACACCACGATATTAGTCGAAACTGACAATATAGTTGAGTTTTCCAGCCAGATTC
>NW_016938821.1:0-587 GCF_001483705.2 Eufriesea mexicana | reverse complement strand
TCGATTGGTTTGCTATATCCATTGCATTGCAACAAAATCTGTCAGAAAAGTTCAATTCTATTGGCATTTTCCACAAATATTGAGCTGAGCAGGCATTTCTGTGTAAATAACGTGGTAAGATACTATTGGTTTGCTATTGCCATTGCATTGCAGCAGACTCCGGCTGAAAAGATAAATTTTATTGACATTCTCGATTAATATCGCGGTGTGCATACGAATCTGAATAAATACGAAGGAAGGATTCCATTGGTTTGCTGTAGCCATCGCATTACAACAGAATCTGTCTGAAGAGCTCAATTTCATTGACAATCTCGACAAATATCGCGATCAGCGAGCTTTTCTGAATAAATACGAAAGAAAGATACAATTGGTCTGCTGTAGCTATTGCATTGCAAAAGAATCTGACCGGAAAGCTCATTATCGACTAAAATCGTCTTGCGCAAGATATTCTGCATAAATTAGGAGGAAAGATCCTATTGGTTTGTCACAACCATTGCTTTGAAATAGAATCTGACTGAAAAGTTCAATTTTATTCACATTTTCATCTAATATTGTTGTGAGCAAACCTCTCTACGTAAATAAGGAGG
>NW_016938820.1:0-218 GCF_001483705.2 Eufriesea mexicana | reverse complement strand
ACTCAAAAAGCATCTTTCCTCCTTACTTATGCAAGGAAGTTAGCTCACCACGATATTAATCGAGAATGTCAATAAAATTGAACTTTCCAGTCACATTCTACAGCATTGCAATGGCTATAGTACGCCAAAAGGATCTTTCCTCCATACATAAGCAGGGAAGCTAGCTCGGCACGATATCAGACGAAAATGTGAATAAAATTGAATTTTCCAGCCCGATT
>NW_016938819.1:1789-2019 GCF_001483705.2 Eufriesea mexicana | reverse complement strand
GCTGCGTCACGTTTGGCTATGTTACGGTTGGTTAGGTTACAATAGGGTGGGGTCGACTTTTGTACTATACACTGCTGTTCGATGGACTTCGGCGCTCTACTGCTCTCTATCAGAATCCCCTTGTCTCTGGGGACGCAAGGGATAGTTGTCGCGGCTCGTTATGCTGATTTATGTTACGTTCGATTAGGTTAGGTTTGGAGTTGTTAAGGTAACATAGCATTGACTTTTGT
>NW_016938819.1:0-720 GCF_001483705.2 Eufriesea mexicana | reverse complement strand
CTGCTCTCTACATTGCTCTAATACGCTCTGCTTGACCCTGCGGAGGACAGTAATAGTGGTTTCTGCATGTCAGTCTGTGTTATACTACGTTTCGTCAGATTAGCTTGCGTTAGTTTCGGTTAGGATTTCTTTGACCTTCGTAGTGTACTCTACTATTCGGTGGATTTCTGCGCCCTGCTATCCTTTACCACATTCTGCTTGGCCCTGGAGATGCCAGCAATAGTGGTCGCGGCACGTTGGTTTGATCAATGCTACGATTGTTGAGGCTAGTATAGGTTAGCTTTGCCTTTTCCGCTCTATTCCACTAATAGATGGATTTCAGCTCTCTACTGTGCTCTAGTATGTTCTGCTTGGCGCTGTGGAGGCTAGCAGTGGTGGTCTCGGCAGGTTGGGTTGCGTTAGGTTGCGTTCGGTTAGGTTAGGCTATTCTAAGTTCGGTAGTGATAGCTGTGACTTTCGTGCTATGCACTGCTATTCGGAGGGCTTCTGCGCTCTACTATGCTCTAATATCATAGCTGGCTTTGGGGAGGGCAGCAATTGTGTTCTCGGTACGGTACGTTGAGTTTCGCTACGTTAGTATTGGTTATCTTTGTTTGGGTTAGGTATGGATGTCCTTCATCGTTCTTCCGTATACTGCCGTTCTATGTATCTCCGAGCACTACTCTCATCTACTATGTCCTGCTCGGCATTGGTGGGGCCAGCAGTAACGGTCGCGGCAGG
>NW_016938818.1:1361-3181 GCF_001483705.2 Eufriesea mexicana | reverse complement strand
CTAGCCGAAAATGTCAATAAAGTCAATTTTCCAGGCAGATTCTGTGGCATTGCAATGGTTATAGCACGCCAATTGAATCCTTCCTCCTTATTTATGCAAGAAAGTAGCATAGTGCGATATTAGACGAAGATGTCAATAAAATTTAATTTTCCAGCCAGATACTATAGCATTCCAATGGCTATAGCACGCCAGTAGAATTTTTCCGGCTTATTTATGCAAGAAAGTTAGCTCACCGTGACAATTGTCGAAAATGTGAATAAAGTCAATTTTCCAGGCAGATTCTATGGCATTGCAATGGTTATAGCACGCCAATTGAATCTTTCCTCCTTATTTATGCAAGAAAGTAGCATAGTATGATATTAGACGAAGATGTCAATAAAATTGAATTTTCCAGGCACACTCCATAGCACTGCAATGGCTATGGCACGCCAATGGAATTTTTCCTCCTTATTTATGCAAGAAAGTTAGATCACCGCGACATTAGTCGAAAATCTGAATAATGTTGTATCTTACAGCCAGATTCTATAGCATTGCAGTGGCTGTATCGCGCCAATAGGATCTTTCCTCCTTATTCATGCAAGAAAGTTAGCTCACCACGATATTAGAAGAAAATGTCAATAAAATTTTTATCTTCCAACCAGATTCTATAGCGTTGCAGTGGCTATAGCACGCCAGTATAATCTTTCCTCCATATATATGCAAGAAAGTCTTGTCACCACGATAGTAGTCGATAATGTCAATAAAATTGAATATTCCAGGCAGATTCTATATCACAGCAACGAGTATAGCACGCAAATGGAATCTTTACTCCTTATTTATGCCCGAAAGTTAGCTCACCAAGGTATTAGCCGAAAATGTCAATAAAATTAGGTTTTCCAGCCATATTCTATAGCATTGCAATGGCTGTTGCACGCCAATAGAATCTTTCCTCCTCATATATGCAAGGAAGTTAGCGCACCACGATATTAGTCGAAAGTGTCAATAAAATATTTATTTTCCACCAATATTCTATAGCATTGCAATGCCTCTAGTACGCCAGTAGAATCTTTCCTCCTTGTATATGCAAGAAAGATATGTCACCAGGATAGTAGTCGATAATGTCAATAAAATTGAATTTTCCAGACAGATTCTATACCACTGCAACGACTGCAGCACGCCAGTAGAATCTTTCCCCCTTATTTATGCAAAGAAGTTAGCTCACCACGATATTAGAAGAAAATGTCAATAAAATTATATTTTCCGTCCAGATTCTATGGCATTGCAATGGTTATAGCGCGCCAACAGAATCTTTCCTCCTTATTTATGAAAAAAAGTTAGCCCACATCGATATTACAAGAAAATGTTAATAAAATTACATTTTCAAGGCAGATTCTACGGCATTTCAATAGCTATAGCACGCCAATAGAATCCTTCCTCCTTATATATGCAAGAAAGTTAGGTCACCACGATAGTAGTCGATAATTTCCAAAAAATTGAATTTTCCAGCAATATTCTATAGCATTACCATGGCTATAGCACGTCAGTAGAATCTTTCCACCATATATATGCAAGAAAGATCGGTTACCACGATATTAGTCGAAAACGTCAATACAATTGAATTCTCCTGCCAGATTCAATACCTTTGCTATGGCTATACCACGCCAATAAAATATTTCGTCCATATTTATACAAGAAAGTTAGGTGACCACGATGTTAATCGAATAAATCAATAAAATTGAATTTTCCAGCCTGATTCTATAACATCGCAATGACTATAGCACGCCAGTAGAATCTTTCCTCCTTATATATGCAAGAAAGATATGTCACTACAATATCAGTCG
>NW_016938818.1:0-1333 GCF_001483705.2 Eufriesea mexicana | reverse complement strand
CAGCCATATTCTATAGGATTGCAATGACCATAGTACGCCAGTAGAAGCTTTCCTCCTTATATATGCAAGAAAGTTAGGTCACCACGGTAGTAGCCGATAATGTCAATAAAATTGAATTTTCCAGCCAGATTTCATACCATTGCCATGGCTATAGCTCGCCAATAGTATATTTCATCCTTATTTAAGCAAGAAAGTCAGTTCACCACGATATTAGTCGAAAATGTCGATAGAAATGAATTTTCCACCCAGATTTTGCGGCCTTGCAATGGCTAATGCACGCCAATAGAATCTTTCCTCCTTACTTACGCAAGAGAGACAGCTCTCCACGGTATCGGAAGGAAATCATAATAAAATTGGATATTCCAGACAGATTCTATTGCATTGCAATGGCTATAGCACGCCAGTAGAGTCTCTCCTAGTTCTTCATGCAAGAAGGTTAGCTCACCACGATGTTAGTCGAAAATGTCAATAAAATTTTATTTTCCAGTCAGATTCTATATCATTTCAATGGCTACAGCACGCTAATAGGATCTTACCTCCTTACTTATGCAAAAAAGTTTACTTACCACGATATTAGTCCACAATGCCAATAAAATTTAATTTTCCTGGCACATTCCATAGCATTGCAATGGCTATGGCACGCCAATGGAATTTTTCCTCCTTATTTATGCAAGAAAGTTTGTTCACCGCGACATTAGTCGAAAATGTGAATAAACTTGAATCTTCCAGCCAGATTTTATAGCATTGCAGTGGCTATAGCGCGCCAATAGGTTCTTTCCTCCTTATTCGTGCATGAAAGGAAGCTCACCACGATATTAGAAGAAAAGTGTTAATAAACTTGGATTTTCCAGACAGATTCTATTGCACTGCAATGGCTATAGCACGCCAGTAGAATCTTTCCCAGTTCTTTATGCAAGAAAGTGTGCTCACCACGATATTAGAAGAAAATGTTAATAAAATGGGATTTTCCAGATAGACTCTACTGCTTTGCGATGGCTATAGCACGCCAGTAGAATCTTTCCTAGTTCTTTATGCAAGAAAGTAAGATCACCACGATATTAGACGAAAATGTCCATAAAATATTATTTTTCGGACAGATTCTATATCATTCCAATGGCTATAGCTATCATTCCAATGGCTATAGCACGCCATTAGAATCTTAAATCCTTAATTATGCAAGTAAGGTAGCCCACCAGGATATTATACGAAATATCAATAAAATTGGACCTTCCAGCCAGTTTCTACGGCATTGCAATGGCTACAGCACGCTAATAGTATCTTTACTCCTTATTTATGCAAGAAAGCAAGATCACCACAATATTATTCGAAAATG
>NW_016938817.1:0-1530 GCF_001483705.2 Eufriesea mexicana | reverse complement strand
TATGGCACGAAAGTCTAAGCTATTCTATCTTAACCTAACCAAAAGTAACATTAACAAACGTAGTTAAACTCAACCTAACTTGCCGAGACCACCACTGGCGGCATCCCCAGGGCCAAGCAGAATATACTAGAGCAGAGTAGAGCGTAGAGAAACGAGACTGACGGTGTATAGAACAAAAGTCTAGATTACCGTATCCTACCCACACCAGGGGTATTGAACTCGATCATAGCATAACCCTACCTGACGTGCCCAGGCCACTGTTCCTGGCGTCCAGGAACCAAGCAGAATATACTAGAGCAAATCAGAGCGCGGAAATCCACCGCATTGCGGTGGAAAGCGCAAAAGTCAGACAAATCCTAATTTAACCTTACCTTACACATCCAAACGTGGCATACTTCAACCTAACGTGCCGAGGCGACTATTGCTGGACTTCCCAGAGCCAAGCAGAATATGATAGAGGACAGCAGAGCGAAGTTATCCACCGCAATGCATTGTATAGTATAAAAGTCTGCTTAACCTGACATTACCCGACCTTACCTAACCTATTCAAACGTAGAGTGACTGGGAACAACGTGACGAGACAAATATTGATGGCCTCCCCAGAGCAAGGCAGAGCACATTTGAGCACGTTAGAGCGCAGGTACCCTCCGAATAGATGTGAATAGCACAGAAGTAAACGTATCCTTTCCTAACCTAGCCTAACGTAACATACCCAAACATAGCGTAACTCAACCTAACACGTCGAGACCTCTATTGCGGAACTCCACATAGACAAGCAGAGTATACTAGAGCACAGTAGTGCGCAGGAATCCACCGAATTGCAGTGAATAGCACAAAAGCCGAAGATATTATAACATGACCTGACCTAACCTAACCAAACCAAACGTAGCCTAACAAAACAGAGCCTGCCGAAACCACTATTGCTGGCATCTCGGCGCCAAGCAGAATATACTAGAGCACAGCAGAGCGCAGTAATCCATCGTAATGCAATGTAGTGCACAGGAGCCGTAGGAATCCTGAACTAACCTTCCCAACATAACCTGACGTAACTTACCCTAACTCAACCTAACGCGCCGAGGCCACTATTACTGTCCACCTTACAGCCAAGCAGAGCGTATTAGAGCACACTAGATTAAAGTTATACACGGAATAGCAGTGCATCGCACAAAAGTCAGAGCATCCTCCCCTAACACAGCCAAACGTAGCATACAAAAACGTAGCATATCTTAACCAAACATGACGAGGCAAATATTGCTGGCTCACACAGGTACAAGCAGAATATACTAGAGAAATGTAGTGCGCATAAATCGACCGCATTGCTGTGGATAGCACAGAAGCCGTAGACACACTGTCACAGCCTGGCATAATCTAACATAACAAAAAGTAGCATAACTAAACATAACGTGCAGCGACCACTACTCCTGGCTTCCACATAGACGGGCAGAAAGTTGTAGAGCACGGTGGATGACAGAAATACACCGAATAGCTGTGTTTTCAACGATAGTCAGAGTTATCCTAACCAAGCTTAAC
>NW_016938816.1:0-267 GCF_001483705.2 Eufriesea mexicana | reverse complement strand
CACGCTGTACCCATTGCAGTGCTATAGAATCTGGCTCGAAAATTCAATTTTAATAACAATTTCTACAAATATCGCAATGTGGTAACCTTCTTGCATAAATAAGGGGGAAAGTTTTTATTGGCCAGCTGCAGCCATTGCAATTCTATAGTATCTTGATGGAAAATGCAATTTTATTGACATTTTCGACAAATATCGTGGCGTGCTAACTTTCTTGCATAAATAATGAGGAAAGAATCTATTGGCGTGCTATAGCCACTTCAATGCTAT
>NW_016938815.1:19134-21152 GCF_001483705.2 Eufriesea mexicana | reverse complement strand
ACCCAAGCAGCACATATTAGAAGAGGGTAGAGCGCAGAAATCCTCCGCGTAGCAGTGTATAGCGTAAAAGGCAAAGCTCTCCCGTCCTAACCTAGCCAAACGTAACGTTACCGAGCGTAATATATTCCAACATAACTTGTCGAGATCATAATTGTTGGCGTCCCCATCTCCAGCCAGAATATAATAGAGCACAGCAAGTCGCAGGAATCCAGCGAATAGCAGTGCATAGCACAAGAGTAAAAGATATCATGTCCTTTCCTATCCAGGCGTACCATAGCCAAACGTAACGTAACTGAACCAAATGTGCCGAGACCACTATTTCTGGCCACCTCAGCGCCAAGCAGAATATAGTGGAGCATAGTAGAGAGCAGAAGTCCACCAAATAGCAGCGTATAGCACAGAAGATGAGGCAATCCTATTCTAACATAGCCAAACCTAACTTATGCCGAACACATCATATATCAATATAACGTGCAGAGACCATTACTACTGGGCTCCCTAGCGCCAGGCAGAATACAGTGGAGCACAGCAACCCGCAGGTGCGCACCGACTAACAGTGTATACCACGAAAGTCGTAGATATCCAATCCTAACCTAACCAAACGTGACGTAACCATACGTAACGTATCCAAACCTTACGTGACGAGACCAGTATTGCTGGCCTCCCGAGAGACAAGCATAGTATATTAGGGCAATGTAGGGCGCAGAAATCCGCCGAATAGCAGTGTATAGCACAATGTTAAAGCCATCATAACAAAACCTAACCTAACCTAGCCTAAGCAAACGTAACCTAACACAACATATCGTGCGACGGCCACTACAGCTGGCATCCCCATAGTCGAGCAGAGTATAGTAGAGCAATGTGGGTCGCAGAAATCCACCGAATAGAATTTTATATCACAAAAGTCTGAAGTACAGTATCCTAACATATCCAAACGTAACGTAACTAAGCCTGACGTCCCGAGACCAACATTGCTGCCCACACAGACACAAGCAGCACATCTTGGAGGAGAGTATGGCGTAGAAGTCCAAATAATCTCAGCGTACAGCACAGTAGTCAAATCTATCCCATCCTATCCTAACCAAACCTAATATAAGCGTACGCAGCACAGCACATCCTGACGTGCGGAGACCGCTGTAGCTGTCCTCCCCAGAGCCAAGCAAAATATACTAGAGCGCAGTAGGCCGCAGAAATCCAACGCATTGCAGTTTATAGCACAAAAGTCACAGATATCAAAGCCTTACCTGACCGAATCTAACATAACCAGTCGTAGAAAAATTCAACCTAACGTGCCGAGACCACAATTGCTGCCCGCTACAGAGCCAAGCAGAAAACATTGGAGAACAGTTTTGCGCAGAAATCCACCGGATAGCAGTGTATACCACAAAAGTCAAAGCTGCCCTGTCCTAACATAGCCAGACATAACGTAACCAAACGTAACACAAGTCAGCCTAACGCGAAGGTAGCCACTATTGCTGTCTTCCACAGAGACAAGCATGGAGTATTAAAGCATTATAGACCGCGGAAGTCCACCGAACAGCAGCGTATAGCACAAAAGTTGAAGCGAACCTATCCTGACCTAGCCAAAAGGAACATAACCGATCGTGACGTATTTCAACGCAACGTGCGGAGACCATTACTGCTGGCAACCCCAGTTCCACGCAGAACATGGGAGAGCACAGTAGATCGCAGATGTCCACCAAAGACAGTGTGTATTACGAAAGGGAGAGCCCTCCAGACAAAATTTATCCTAACCAAACACAACAAAACGTAACCTAACACAACGAAACGTGCCCCGACTACTACTACTGGACTCCGTGGCCAGCAGGGCGTAGTGGAGGAAAGTAGAACGCAGCAACCCAGTGAATGGTATTGGATAGCACAAAACCCGAAACTATCATTTCCGAACCTAGCCAAACGAAGCGTAACCAAGCGTAACGTCGCTAAGCCTTACGTGCCGAGACCACTATTTCTGGCCACCACAGCGCCAAGCAAAATACAGTAGAGCACAGTAGAGC
>NW_016938815.1:0-17114 GCF_001483705.2 Eufriesea mexicana | reverse complement strand
TCAAAGCTAGCCTAACCAAACCAAATCGAACGAAGCCCAGCCAAACGTGACAGAACTCAATCTAACGTGCCGATAGAACTACTCCTGGCGTTCAGAGAGGCAAGAAGAATGCGATAGCGCACAGACGATCGCAGGAGTCCATAGAATAGCAGCGTGTACCGCGAAAGTCAGAGCCATCCTAACTTAGCACAACGTAACCTACCGTAGCTAAGCGTAATCTAACACTAATTAACGTGCGGCGACAGCTATTGCTGTTCTCCCGATGGTCGAGCAGAGCACAGCAGTGAAACGTAGAGCGCAGAAATCCACCGAATATCTGTGTATACACAAAAGTCAAAGCTACCATATCCTAATCTAGCCAAACGTAACATAACCTGACGCGACATAGCTCTGGCTAACGTGCCGCAGCCAATACTGATGGCATCCCCATAGCCTAGCGGAATGTACTAGAGCACATCAGAGCACAGAAATCAAGCGAATATCAGCGTATAGCATAAAAGTCAAATCCAACCTTACCAAACTTATCCGAACCTAACATAACCAAGCGTAAGTTAACTAAAGCAAACCTGCAGCGGCCGCTATTGCTCGCCTGCCCATAGACAGGCAGATGGCATTACAGTAATGCAGAGCGCAGATATCGACCGAAAGGCAGTGCACAGCGCAAAAGTCAAAGCTATCCAAACCAAACATAACCGAACCTAACGTAACCAAACGTGACGCAACCCATCCTGGCACGCCACGACCACTATTGCTGCCCTCCCCAGGGCTATGCAGGACAAATTGGAGGATTGCAGATCGCAGAAATCCTTAGGATCGTCAGATGGCATTACAGTAATGCAGAGCGCAGATATCGACCGAAAGGCAGTGCACAGCGCAAAAGTAAAAGCTATCCAAACCAAACATATCCGAGCCTAACGTAACGAAACGTGACGTAACCCAACCTGGCGTTCCACGGCCACTACTGCTGGCCCCACGAGAGCCAAGCAGAACATGTTACATGAGAGTAGGGTGCAGAAATGCATAGAATCGCAGTGAGCAACGGAATAATTCAAAGCTGTCCGAACGTAGCTCAAGCTCACATAACCTAACCAAACGTAACGTAACTCAACCTAACGTGCCACGACCACTATTGCTTACCTGCCAAGGGCGAAGCGGAGGTTATTTGAACAATGGAAGTGCAAAAATCCAAAGAATAGCAGTCTCTACCACTAAAGTCAAGGCTACATTTACCAAACATAACCGAACCTAACGTAACCAAACGTGACGCAACCCATCCTGGCACGCCACGACGACTATTGCTGCCCTCACCAGGGCTAAGCAGAACAAATTGGAGGATTGCAGATCGCAGAAATCCTTAGGATCACAGTGTACTGCACAAGAGTGAAAGAGATCCATTCCTAACCTATCCAGACGTAACATAGCCTAACGCAAGTTGAAAGACCTAACATGCCGGGACCAATATTGGTGGCCTACCCAGAGACAAGCAAAAAATGTTAGAGGAGAGTAGAGCGCAGAAATGCATAGCAGAGCAGTGCATAGCACAAAAACGAAGCCACCACTTCCTACATTAACCATATGTAACATAGCCGGAAGTTTCCGAAATGAAGCTAGCGTGCCGAGGACACAAAACCTGGCCTCCCCGCAGACAACCATAACATACTAGAGCACATTATGGCGCAGAAGTGCAACGAATAGCAGTGCATAGCACAAAAGTCTAAGCTACAATATCCTGCCGCAACCTACCATAACATAAACAAACGTAACCTAATTCAACCTAAGGTCACGAGACCACTATTGCCGACATCCACAGAGCCGAGCAGCAACATTGCTGAAGAGAAGAGCACAGAAATCCATGGAATCGCAGTGTAAAGAAGAAAATTCAAAGCTATCCGTTCCTATCCTAAATTAACGTAGCCCAACCAAACGAAGCATAACTCAAAACAAAGTGCCGCGACCACTTTTGCTGGCCTCGCCAGGGCCAAGCAGAATATAATAGAAAGGAGTAGATCGCAGAAGTCTGTGCTATCCTAACCGACTTTATCATAACCTAACATATCCAAACGTAACCTTACTCAACCTACCTTGCCGAGACCACTACCGGAGGCCTCCGCAGAGCCAAGCAGAGAATATTACAGCTCAGTAGAGCGCAGGAATCCACCGAAAAGCAGCGTATAGCACAAAAGGCAAAGGTATCCTACCCTAACCTGTCCAAAGGAAACGTAACCAAATGTAACGCAACTCAATCTTAGACGCCGAGATCACTATTGCTGGCCTCCCCAGTGCCGAGCAGAGCATATTAGAGCACCATAGAGCGAAGGTACCCAGCGTATAGCATTGTATAGCACAAAAGTCAAAGCTACACTATCCTAATCTAACCAAACCTAATGTAAGCGAACGTAACATCGCGCAACCCACCGTGCCGAGACAACCATTGCTTGCATCCCCAGAGCCTAGCAGGAAATATTAGGACACAGTAGATCGCAGGAATCGACCAAATAGCATTGTATAGCACAAAGGACACAGCTATCCTATCCTAACCAAACCAAACGTAACGTAGCGAAACGTAACATAACTGAATCTAAAATGACGAGGTGTCTACGGCTGCCCTCCCCAGAGCCAAGCAAAGAATATTACAGCTCAGTAGAGCTCAGGAATCCACCGAATAGCAGCGTACAGCACAAAAGTCAAAGCTACCTTCTCCTACTCTATCCAAACGTAACATACCCAAACGTAGCATATTTCAAACTAAGGTACCGAGACCACTACTACTGGTATCCTCAGAGTAGAGCAGAGTATAGCAGAACAATGTAGGGCGTAGAAATCCTGCGAATAGAAGTGAATATCTCAAAAGTCGAAGCTACCCTACGCTAACCTAGCCAAGCGTAATAAAGCCAAACGTCGTCTAACATAACCTAAGGAGCCGAGACCACTATTACTGCAGTCCCCAGAGCCAACAAGAATACAATACAGCACAATAAAGCGCATAGAGCCAGCAAGCAGCAGCGAAGAGCAGAAATGTCTATGATACCCCATTCTTAGCAGGCCAAGCCTGACATAATCAAACGTAGACTAACTAAACCAATAGAAGTAAGACCTCTATTGCTGACCTCCCTGGAGCCAAACAGAATATACTACTGCGCAGTAGATCACAGAAAACCGCGGCGATGCATTGTATGGCACAAAAGTCAAAGCTATCGAAGCCTGACCCAAACAAACATAACCTAACCGAACCTTACGTGCCGAGACCACCATTGCTAACCACACCAGAGCCAAGCATAATATACTGGAGCGCAGTAGAGCGCAGACAACCGCCGCGGTACAACGTAAAGCACAGAAGTCAAAATTACACTGACCAAGCCAGACCTTAAGTAACATAACTAAACGTAGCCTATGCCAACATTAAGTGCCGATACCACCTTTGCAGGCGTCCTCAGAGACAAGTAGATTATGATAAAGCACAGTAAAGCGTAGAAGTCCATAGAATAGCAGTGTTGAGCGCAAAAGTCGAAGCTACCCTTACCTAACACAAGGTAACCTATCTCAACGGAGCGTAATCTAACTCAACCCAAACTGCCGCTACCATTATTGCTGTCCTCCACAGGGACAAGCAGAGCATAATTGATGAGAGTTTAGCGCAGTCATCCATAATATCGCCGTGTATAGCGGAAGAGTCGCAGCTATTCGAACCTAACCAAATTCAACATAACTTAACCAAACATAGCATATCTCTATATAGCGTGCCCGGACCGCTGTTATAGGCATCCACAGAGCCGAGCAGAACATACTGGAGCACAATGGAGCGCAGGAGTCAATCGCATCTCAGTGTACATCACAAAAGTCAAAGACATCCTAACAGAAACCGAACAATCCTAATCTAACCAAACAAACATAACCTGACCAAACATAACCCAACATTGCCTAACCCATCGCGGCGACCATTTCTGGCCCCTGAGCAAGGCAGAGCATGTTAGATCACAGTGGAGCGAGGAAATCCACCGAACAGCTGTGTATAGCACAGAGGTCAACTTAGTCTTAGCTTAACAACTTAACCAAACGTACCTAACTCTACCTAACCGACCTACTCCACTACTGTAGACCATCCCAGAGTCAAGCAGGGTGTAAGGGAGCACAGCAGAGCGCAGAAAACGTCCGCATTGCAGCGTAAAGCACAAAAGTCAAGGATAAACCAACCATACCTAACATACCCCAACGTGTGCGAACGTAACATAACGCAAACAAACGTGCCTGACCACTATTGCTGGCCACCCCCGAGTCGAGCAGAGCATAATAGGTCGCAGCAGAGCGCACAAATCCAGCGAACAGCAGTGTATGGCACAAAAGTGGAAGCTGTCCTTTCCCAACATAACCAAACATAACAGAACCACACGTCATATAACTCCACCTAGCGTGCATAGACCACTATTGCTGTACTCGGCAGAGCCAACTAGAACGTACTAGAGCACAGAAGAGCGCAGGAATTCAACGTATTGCAGCGTATATCACAAAGGTCAGAGCTATCCTTTCCTAACCTAACCAAACGTAACCTAACCAAACGTAGCATAACTCTTCCTACCGTGCCGGGACCTACATCGCTGCCCAACTCAGAGCCGGGAAGAATACATTGGAGGAGAGTAGAGCGCGGAAGTTCATATTATCGCAGTGCCTAACACAGCAATCGAAACTGACCAATCGTAACATAACCTATCGTTACCTTACCAAACATACCATAAGACAGCCTATCGTGCCGAGGCCACTGATGCTGGCATCCCCAGAGCCGTGAAGAAAATACCAGAACACAGCAGGGCGTAGAAGTCCACCGTAACACAGCCTTTACCGCGAAAGTCAAAGCAATGCAAACCTATCCCAGACAAATATAACCTAACCAAACGTAGCCGAACTCAAACAAACGTGCGGGTACCGCTATTACTGGCCCCTCAAGTGTCGACCAGAGTATAGTGGAGCAACGTAGAGCGTAGAAAGCCACCTAATAGCAGTGTCTAGCACAAAAGACAAATAAATCGTAACATATCTTGTCGCACCCTAACCTAACCGATCCTGGAATAACTAACCTAACTAGCCGAGACCTGTATTGCTGTCCTCCGCAGAGTCACGCAGAACGTACTAGAGCAGAGCAGAGCGTAGAAGTCCACCGAGTATCCGCGTATGACACAAAAATTAAAGCCAACCTGACCAAACGTTTCCTAATCTAGCCAAACCAAACGTAACCTAACTCAGCCTATCGTTTCACGACCGCCATTGCTGGCCTCCCTAGAATCGAGCAGAGTATAGTAGAGTAATGAAGGGCGCAGAAATCCTCCGACTGACAGTGTATACCACAAACGATATAGTTATCGTATGCTAACCCAACGAATCGCAGTACAACCAAACGTAACCTAACCCAACCAAACTGCCAACACCATTATTTCTCCACTCTGCAGAGCCAAGCAGAATATGGTAGAGAACAGGAGAGCGAAGAAATCGGCCGCATTGGAGTGTAAAGGAGAAAAGTAGAAGATATCCTAACATAACCAAACGTAACAAGTCACAACCCAACGCTCCTAGCCCTCTGTGGCTGCCCTTCCCGCGGCCAAGCAGAGTATATCACCGGGGACAAGGGCGCTGAGGCCCAAAGAATGACAGTGCCTAGCACGAAGGTCAAAGACATACCAACCTAACCCAAACAAACCTAACCCAACCAAACGCAGCCTAACTCAACCTATCGTGCCGTTACCACTCTTGGAGGCCTCCCCAGCGCCAAGCAGAATATACTAGAGTACAGCAGAACGCAGGAATCCACCGATAGCTGTGTATACCACAAAAGTCAATGCCATCCTAACCAAACATAGCCAAACATAGCCAAACCAATCCTCACCTGTCTTACCCGAACGTGTAACGACAACAGTAGCTGGCCTCCACAGAGACAAGCAGATGCCGGTACAGCAATGCAGCCCGCAGGTATCGACCGAATAGCAGTGTACAGCACAAACGTCAAAGCCATCCTGACCAAACTTAACCAAACCTGACCTAACAAAGCGTTGCCTAACACAACCAAACCTGCCACGACCGCTATTGCTGGCCTCCCCAGGGACAAGCAGACGCTAGTAGAGCAATGCAATGCACAGATATCGACCCATAGGCAGTGTATAGCACAAAACTCAAAGCTATTCTATCCAAACCTATCCAACCTGGCCATGCCAAGCGTAACATCGCTCCACCTACCGTGACGAGACAACCATTGATGGCCTCCCCAGAGCCAAGCAGAACGTACTAGAGCACAGTAGAGCGCAGGAATTCAACTACATCAGTGTACGGAACAAAAGTTAAAGATATCCCATCCTAACCTAACCAAGCTTGTGGTATCCAAACGTAACATAATTCTTCCTAACGTGACCCGACCAGTACTGCTGGTATCCACAGTGCCAAGCAGAGCATAACATAGGAGAGTAGATCGCAGAAATACGTAGAGTCCCAATGTGTAGCAGGAAAGGCGATGCTGTCCAAACCTAACCAGAGCTAACGTAGCCTAACCAAACTTAACATATCTCAAGCTTTCGTGCCGAGATCACTATTACCGGCTGCACTGATCCAAGCGGAACATGTTGGAACACAGTAGAGCTTAGAAATCTACTGAATGTAAGCATATACCTCGCAAGTCATATCTATCCATACATAACCCGAAGTAGCATAACGTAACCGAATGTGACATAACTCAGCATATCGGGCCGAGACCACTAATACCTGCAACCCCAGAGTCTAGCAGAGTATACTAGAGCAACGTATAGCGCAAAGATTGGCCAAGTAGCAGTTTATAGCGCAAAAGTCAAGGCAATCCTATCTTGCACTTTCCAACCGTAGTACAATCAAACGCAGAATAACTTAACCTAACGTGCTCTCGCCGCAATTGCAGGCCTTCACAGAGACAAGCAGAATATACCAGAGCAACGCAGAGCGCAGGAAGCTACCAATTCGCAGTGTATAGCACATAAGTCGAGGATATACCAACCTAACCTTATATAACCTGACCTAACCGAACATAGAATGACTAAACTTGACTGGCGGAGGCCTCTACTACTGGCCTCCCCACAGCCAAGCCGAGCATACTAGAGTACAGTAGAGCTCAGAAGTCCACCGTATAGCAGTGTATAACCCAAAGGGGAAAGCCACCCTAACCAAACGTTACGTAACCTGACTAAAGTTATAGTGCCACGACCGCAATAGATGGCCTCCCCAGGGTCGAGCAGAGTATAATAGATCACAGCAGACCGCAGGAATCCATCGAACAACCGTCTATGCCAAGACAGACAGAGCTATCCAAACCAAACTCTAACAAACATAACCTTCCCAAACGTAGCGTAACTCATCCTAACCCGCCGACAACACTATTGCCGGCAACCCCAGAGCCAAGAAGAGTCCAGCGCACCAGAGTAGGCCACCGAAATTCACAGAATAACATTGTATAGTGCGAAAGTCAAATGTGTACTAACCGAACTTAACCTAACATAACACAACCAAGCGTAACCTATCACATCCTGACATGCCAGGAACACCATTGCTCGCCTCCCATGGTTGAGCAGAGTATAGTAGAGCAATGTGTAGCGCAGAAATCCAACGAATAACAGATTACAGTACAAAGGTCAAAGAAATCATAACCGAGCCTTCCTAAGCTAACCTAACGAAACGTAACCTTGCCCAACCTAACATGCAGAGACCACGGTTACTGCCAACACCAGGGCCAAGCAGGGCATATTATAGCACATTAGAGCGCAGAAATCCACCCCATTGCAGTGAAAAGCACAAAAGATGCAGATATCCTAGCATAACCAAACCTAACCGAACCAAACAGAAAGTAGCATAGCTCAACATAACGTGCAGCGGCCACTGCTGTTGGCCACCCCATAGCCAAGCAGGGGATATTATAGCACATTAGAGCCCAGAAGTCCACGGAACAGCGCTGCATAGCACAAAAGTCAAAGTAGCCCATCCTAACCTAGCCAAACGTAACAAGCCCAAACGTAGTCTAACTGAACCAAACATTACTTGACCACAATTGCTGGCCTCGACAGAGACAAGCAGAATATACCAGCGCACATTAGAGCGCAGAAATCCATCTCACTGCAGTGAATGCACAAAATCCGTAGATAGCAGAATCTAACCTAACCAAACGCAGCAAAACCCAACATTAGCTGCCGCGTCCGCTATTGGTCGCCTCCGTGGGGCCAAACGGAGAATATTAGAGCACATTAGAGAGCTAAAGTCCAACGAATAGCAGTTCTTGGCACAAAAGTCGAAGTAGCCTATCCTGACCTAGCCAAACGTGACATACAAAACCTAACCTAACTCTAACTATGGTGACGAGACTGATATTGCTGGCATACACAGAGTCAAGCAGAATATGCTAGAGCACAGTAGTACGCAGAAATCAACCGCATTACAGTAAGTAGCACGAAAATCGAAGATACCCTAACAAAACCTGACCTAACCTAACCTAGCCAAACGTAGCGTATCTCATCGGAGCGCGCCGCAGCCACTGTTGCCGGAATTCACAGAGCGAAGCAGAATTCAGTAGAGCACAGCAGATTGCAGGAACCAGCTGAACAATTGTGTATTGCAACAAAGTCGAAGCCACCGTAGCAAAACATAACCTAACATAACATAATCAAGCGTAGCCTAACTCAACATTGCGTGCCGCGGTTGTTGCTGGCCTCGCCAGGGCCATGCAGAATATAGTCGGTCAGCGTCGAGTGCAGAAATCCTCCGAATAGCAGAGTACAGCACGAAGGACACGGATAATCTGGCCGAGCATGGCATAACCTAACCAAACCAAACGTAACACAACTCAACCTGACGAGACGAGACCACCATTGCCGGCTTCGCCTTAGCCAAGCGGCATGTACCACAGCACCGTAGAGCGCAGAATTCCAGCGCACTGCAGTGAAAAGCACGAAAGCCGTTGATAGCCTAGAATAACATGTCCTAACCTAACCAGACCAAACGTAGCATACGACAAAATAATGTGCCGCGACCTCTGCTCCTGGCCTCCCCATTGCCTAGCATAGTATGGTACAGCACAGTGGAGCACAGAAATCCACCGAATAATAGTGTATTGCACGATAGCCGAACTATCCATACCATATTTGCCATCACCTAACCCAACAGAACGTAACCTAACTCAAACTAACGTGCCGCGAACGATATTGCTCGCCTCCCCAAAGTCGAGCAGGGTATAGTAGAGCAATGTAGAACGCAGGAAGCAGGCGAATAGCAGCGTAAGGCACAAAAATCAACGAAATACTAACCAAGCCTTCCTAACCTACCATAACGAAACATAACATAACTAATCCTGATGTGCAGCGAAGACTATTACTGGCCACACCAGAGCCAAGCAGAGCATATTAGAGCGCAGTAGGGCGCAGGGATACACCGAATAGCGTTGAATGGCACAAAGGACAAAGTATCATATCCTAGCCCATGCAAACGTAACATAACCTAACGTAACCTGACCCAACCTAACACGGCAAGACCACTATTGCTGACCTCCACAAAGACAAGTAGAGTGTACTAGAGCACAGTAGTTCGCAGAAATGCTCCGCATTGCACTGAATAGCACGAAGGTCGATGGTAACCGGACCGATGTTGACATAACCTAACCTAACCGATCGAAGCATATCTCAACCTAACGTGCCGAGATCACTATCGCGGGCCTCCACAGTGCAAACCAGAGGATATTAGAAAGCAGTACGTCGCAGAAGTCCGCCGAATAGCAGTGTATAGCACAAAAGTCAAAGATATTCTCTCCTAACGTATACAATCTTAGCATAGTCAAACTAAGCCTACCTCAACAAAATGTGCCGCGGCCACTATTCCTGGCCTCCCAAGGGCGAAGCAGAATGTAGTAGAGCGCAGTCGAGTGCAGAAATCCACCGAACAACAGTGTATAACGCTATAGTCGAGGCTACCCTTACCGTGCATAAGCCAACCTAAACCAGACAAACTTAACATATCTCAACCTAACGTGCCGATATTACCATTGCTGGCCTCCACAGGTCCAAGCAGAAAATATTAGAACAAAGTAGGGCGCAGAGATTCTTGGGTAGGTGTGTATAGCACAAAGTCCATAACTATCCTGTCTTAACCTTCCAAGCGTAACATAACCGGACGTAACACAGCTCAACCTAACCTGCCGGCACCACTATTACTGGCCCCTGCGGTGTCGAGCAGAACATATTAGAGGAAAGTAGAGCGGAGAAATCCGAGGATAGCAGTTTATATCACAGACACTGGGCGATCCAATCCTAACTTCACCCAACGGGACATAACCAAGCGTGGTATAGAACAGCCTATCGTGCCGAGACCACTATTGCTGACATCCTCACAGAGAAGCAGTATATACTAGAGCACATCTGTGTGCAGAAATCCGCCGCACTCCAGTGAGTAGCAGATAAGTAGGATATACCCTAACAAAACCTGTCCAAGTCTAACCACACTAAACGTAGCGTAACACAACAGGGCGTGCCGCAACCACTGCTACTGATTTATCCTAAGCAAAGTGGAATGTAGTTGAGCACTGTATATCACAGCATCCTACGGAATAACAGTGTACAGTACAATAGTATAGTTATCCTTACCAAACTTAACCTAACTTAACCTAACCCAACGTAACCTTACCCAGACTGATGTGCCAGGACCACTAATGCTCGCCTCCCCAGGTCCGGGAAGAGTATAGGAGAGCAATGTGGGGTGCAGAAATCCACCAAAAGCAGTGTTCAGCGCAAACGGCGATAAAATTCTAACAGAACCTTCCGAACCTCTCCTAACGGAACGCAACCTAACTCAACCTATCGTGCCCAGACCACTATTTCTGGCCACCACACAGCCGAGCAGTGCACATTACAGCACATTAGAGTGCAGGAATCCACTGGAATAGCACTGTATAGCGCAAATAGCTGCCCTTATCTAACCTAACCGGACGTAGCGTATCCCAACATGACGTGCCACGACCACTGCTCCTGGCATCCGCGTAGCTAAGCAGAATGTAGTAGAGCACAGTACAGCACAGGAATCCATCGAATAGCTGTGTAAATCACAAAACTTATAGTAGCCTCTCCTAACCTGGCCAAATGTCACACACACAAACGTAACCAAAGTCAAACTAACATGATGAGACGACTATTGCAGGCCCCCACAGAGTCAAGCAGAATGTACTAGAGCACAGTAGATAACAGAAATACACCGTGCAACAGTGCATAGCACGAAAGTAGAAGCTATACTAACCAAACGTAGCCTCACATAACCTAATCAATCGAAACCAATCCCACGTAACGTGCCTAGACAGGTATTGCTGTACAAAGCAGGGCATATTAGGGGAGAATAGTGCGCAGAGGTGCATAGATCGGCTGTGTGGAGCACGAAAGTCAGAGACAACCTGTCCTAACACGATCAAACCTAGCCTAACCAAACGTAAACTAACACAGCCTGATGCGCCGCGGTGACTATTTCTGGAATTCCCAGAACAAAGCTGGGTATATCAGATCAAAGGAGGACGCAGAAGTCCACCGAATAGCAGGGTGCAGCACAAAGGTCATTGCTATACTATCCTAACCTGTTCAAACGTAACATAACCGAACGTCATCTATCTCAGCCTAACGTGCCAGGACCAATATTTTGGACCTCCCCAGAGCCAAGCAGAGCTTGTTTGAGCACAGGATAGTGCAGCTATCCACCGAATAGCAGTCTGGAGCACAAAAGTCGAAGCTATCCTTTCCAAACATAACCAAACCTTGCTTTACCAAACGTAACATAACATATACTAACGGGCAGTGATCCCTAATGCTGCCAGCCTCAGTGCCAAACAGAACATATTGGAGAAGTGTAGGACGTAAAAATCCATATAAACGCAGTTTATGGCAGAAATGTCAAAGCTACTCAAACCTGACCCAGACAAATGTAACGTAACCGAACGAAGCCTAACATATCATAGCTAGCCGCGGAGACTAGTGCTGGAATCCCCAGGGCAACAGAGAATATGGTAGAGCTCAGTAGAGCACGGAAATACACATAAAAACTGTGTATACCGCGAAAGCCGGACCTATCCATATATAACCAAAGCAAACGTGATCGAACCAAACGTAGTCTAAAACAACCTAACGTGCCGGAACCACTATTACTAGCCTCTCCAGAGTCGAGCGGAGAGCATTAGGGCATTGTAGAGCGTAGAAATCCACCGGATGGCTGTGTAGGGCACAAAAGTCAAAGCTCTCCTATCCTAACATAGCCGAACGTAACGCAACCAAACGTAACACAATTCTTCATATCGTGCCACAACAGATATTGCTGGTCGCCAAGAGTCGAGCAGAGTATAGTAGAGCAATGTACAGCGCATAAGTACACAGAATTGCGGTGTGTAGCATAAGAGACGTAGCATACCTATCCTAACCTAACCAATCGAAACATTCCGAAACCTAGCATAGCAAAGCCTATTGTGTAGCGAGCACCATAGCTGACCTCCCCAGAGACTAGCAGACTGTAGTACAGCCCAGTAGAGCGCAGAAATCCGTCGAATAACCGTGTATAGCACAAAGGTCACAGCAACACTTGCCTAACCGATCCAAACATGACATAACCAACCGTAACATAACTCAACCTATCGTGCCTAGACCGTTATAACTGTACACACATAGCATAGCAGAAAACATTAGAGCACAGTAGAGCGCAGATATACACCGGATAGAAGTGTATAGCGCGAAAGATAAGACACCGTTTCCTGACACAACAGACCGTATCATAACCAAACGTAAAATAGTCCAAGATAACGAGCCGCGGCTATTGTTGATGGGCACCCCTGCGCCAAGCAGAGCATTTTGCAGCATAGTAGAGCGCAGAAACCCACCAAATGTCAGTGCATATCACAAAAGTCAAAGCCATCCTTACCAAACATACTCTAACCTTACCTAACCAAACGTAACGTATCCCAACCAAACGTGACACGACCACTATTGCTGGACTCCCCAGCGCCAAACAGAGCATATCAGAGCACAGTAGAACGCAGAAATAGTCCGAATAGCAGTGTATAGCGCAAAGGTCTAAGCTATCCTATCCTAACCTAACCAAACTTAACATAACCAAACGCAAACTAACACAGACTGACGTGCCGACACCAACACTGCTGGCATACACAGAGCCAAGCAGAATATACTAGGGCTCAGTAGAGCGCAGAAATCCGCGGCATTGCAGTGTAAAGCAGAAAGTAGTATCTACCCTAACCTAACCTAACCAATAGTAACCAATCCCAACCCAACGTGCCTAGCCATCTATTGTTGGACTCCCCATAGCCAAGCAGGGCATATTTGGGGACAGCAGGGCGCAGAGGTCCATGAAATGGCAGTGTACAGCACGAAAGACAATGATGTACTAACCGAACACAAATAAACCTAACGTAACGAAACGTAACCTAACACAGCATAACGCGGCGCCGCCAATGTTTCTCGAATTCCCAGAGCAAAGCAGGGAATAATAGATAACAGTAGAGCGCAGAAATCCACCGAAAAGCAGTGTACAGCACGAAAGTCATAGTAATCCTTGGCTAACATAGCAGAGCATAATACAACCAAACGCAACTTAACTATACCCAAAGTCTAGACCACCATTGCTGACGTCCCAGAGCCAAGCAGTGTATACCAGAGCACAGTATAGCGCAGTAATCCGCCGCATAGCAGTGGTTAGCACAGAAGTCAATAATATCCTAACCTAACCTGACCTAACCTAACCTAACCGAACCTAACCCAACTAAACCGAACGTGCCACGACCGCTATTTCCGGCCTCCCAGAGACAAGCGGATGCAAGTAGAGCAGCGCAGAGCCCGATATTAACCGAATAGCTGTATACAGCACAAAATTCATGTCCGTCCCAACCAAACTTAACCGAACCTATCCTTAACAAACGCAACCGATCTCAGTCAAATGTGACGGGACCGCTATTGCGGGACTCCCCAAAACCAAGCACAACATACTAGGGCACAGTAGCTCGCAGAAATCCACCGTACGGCAGTGTACAGTGCAACAGTCAGAGCTATACTTTCCTGACCTAACCAAACGTAACGTAACCAAACGTAACCTAACTCTTCCTAACGTGCCGAGACTTCTATGGCTGCCCTCCTCGGAGACGAGCAGAAAATATTTGATGAGAGTGGAGCGCAGAAATCCATAGTATCCTGTAGTAACCTAACAAAACGTAACGTACACAGACGTAACCAAACCTTCCTAAAGCGCCGAGACATTTATTGCTGCCCACCGAAGGGACGAGCAGAACATATTAGAGGAGAGTAAAGCGCTTAAATAGATAGAACCGCTGTGAAGAGCAGAAAATTCAAAGCCAGCCAAACCTAACTCATGCCTATGTAAGCTACCCAAACGAAGACTAACTCAACCTAGCGAGCCGCGGCCACAATTGCTGGACTCCCCGGGGCCAAGCAGAATATAGAAGAGCACAGTGGAGCACATAAATCCACCAAACAGCTGTGTTCAGCAAAAAAGTCAAGGATGCTATGACTTTACCTCGCCAAGCATAGCCTAGCAGGGCATAGAATAACAAAACCCAACATTCCGAGACCTCTATTGCTGGAATCACCAGAGGCAAGCAGCACATATTAGAACAAAGTAGAGCGCAGAAATCCACCGAAAAGCAGTGTATAACACAAAAGTCAAAGCCACGCTAACCAAACGTAACCTATCCAAAATTAACCAAAAGTAACCCAACTCAACCTACCATGTCACGACCGCCATTGCTGGCATCCACACCGCCAAGCAGTGCATATTAGAGAACAGTAAGGCGCAGAAATCCGCGCAAAAGCAGTGTACAGCGCAGAAGTCGAATCTACCCTGTCGTAACCTAACCAAACGCAGCCTAACTCTACCTAACATGCCGAGACCACTATTGCTGTCCTGTCCAGAGCCAAGCAGAAAATATTAGAGCACAGTAGAGCGCAGAAATGCGCCGAATAAGAGTGTACACTATGAAAGTTAAAGCTACCCTGACAGATCATAACACAACATAACCTAACCGAACGTAACCTATCTCAACCTATCGTGCTGAGACAACTATTTCTGAGCTCCCAAGTGCCGAGTAGGAAATACTACAGCACAGTAGAGCGCAGAAATCCAAGGAACAGCAGTGCGTAGTACAAAACTCGTAGCTGTCCTATCCTTAACTAACCAAACGTATCGTAGCCAAGCATAGAATAACACGGCCTAACGTTCCGTGACCCATATTGCTGCCCTCCCAGGGCAAAGCAGAATGTAGTAGAGCACGGTGGAGCGCAGAAATACGGCGAATAACAGTTTGCGGCGGGAAAGTCAATGCTATATTGGACGAACGTTGCACAGCCTAACCAAACGAAACGTAACCGCACTCAGCCTAACGTGCAGAGACCTCCATTGCTGGCTTCGCCAGAGCCAAACAGAAAACATTAGAGCACAGTGGTGCGCAGAAATCTACCGCATTGCAGCGTTTAGCACAAAAGTCGAAGATATCCTAACATAAACTGACCAAGCCCATCCGATCCTAACGTAGCCTATCTCATCATATGGTGCCGAGACCACAACTGCTGGCTTCCGCAGATCCAAACAGAACACCCTAGCGCACGGTAGAGCGCAGCAATGCTCCCAATAACAGTTTGTGTCAAAGAAGTCGAAGCTATCATATCCTAACATTGGATAGGGTGTTCAGCAGTAGCGGTCGCGGCACGATAGGCTCAGTTAGGTTACGCTTGGCTATGCTACAATTGTTTAGGTTTTGGGTAGAATAGCTTTGACTTTTGCGTTATGCACTACTATTAGGTTAACTCCTGCGCTCTACTGTGCTCTAGGCTGTGTTCTACTTGGCTTTGTGCATGGCGGCAATAGTGGTCCCAGCAAGTTAGGGTGTCTTAAGTTGCGTATGGATACGCTACCTTAGTTAAGGTTAGGATGGGATAGCTTTCACTCATGCGCTTTACACTGATTTTCGGTGTACTTCTGTGATCTACTATGCTCTGATATGCTCTGCTTTGCTCTGGGGATGCCAGAAATCGTGGCCGAGGCACGTTGGTTTGAGTTTGATTACGTTCGCTGAGGTTATGTTCCTTTGGGTTAGGTTTGGATAGCTTTGACCTTTCTGCCATTCACTGAGATTCTGTGGACTTCTACGCTCCACTCTCCTATAGTATGTTCTGCGTGGCTATGTTGAGGCCAGCAAGAATGGTCTCGGCACATTAGGTTTAGTTAGGTTACGTTCAGTTATGTTACGTTTGGCTATGTTAAGACTGGGTAGCAATGACCTTTGGGCTATACGCTGCCATTCTTCGAATTTCTGCGCTCTACCGTACCCTAACTTGTTCTGCTTGTCTCTGCGGATGTCAGCAATGGTGGCCTCGTCACGTTAAACTGATACATGCCACTTTCGCTTATGTTACGTTTGGCAAGGTAAGGATAGGAAAGCTTTGACTTTCGTGCTATACGCTGTTATTTGGTGGATATCTGCTCTCTAAAGTGCTCTACTATATTATGCATGTCCCTGGGTCGGTCAGCACTGGGTAGGTCCCGGCACGTTAGGTTGAGCTACGTTTCGTTTGGCTATGTTACGTTTGGCTACGATATGACGGCATAGCTCAGACTTTTGTACTACACAGTGCTATTCGGCGGATATCTGCACCCTACTATGCTCTATTATGTTCGGCTTCTCTGTGGGAGGATCAGTAGTAGTGGTCTAGGCACGTTAGGTTTAGTTGTCATACGTTTGGCTTTGTTACGTTTGGACTGGTTTGGCTAGGACAGACTTAGGTTTTGCTATATACTGTTATTCGCTGGATTTCTGCGCTCTGCTGTAATACAATATGCTCAGCTTTGCACCGGGGAGGCAAGCAATAGTGGTCTCGGCACGTTAGGTTGTGTTAAGCTACATTCGGTTACGTTAAATATGCCCATGCTTGGAGAGGGTAGCTTCAAGTAATGCGCTATGCACTGCGATTGTATGGATTTCTGTGCTCCACACTCCTCTAATATTATCTGCCTGGCCCTGGGCAGGTCAGCAAAGATGGTCTCGGCAGGTTATTTAGAGCAATGTTATGTTCGGTTATATTACG
>NW_016938814.1:0-960 GCF_001483705.2 Eufriesea mexicana | reverse complement strand
TTGCATAGCTAAGGCGGAAAGATACTTTTGTCGTGCTATAGCCATTGCAATTCAGTACAATCTGGCTGGAAAGTTCAATTTTGTTGACATTTTCAACGAATATCGTTGTGAGTTAACTTGCTTGCATAAATAAGGAGGAAAGATTCTGTTGGCGTGCTACTGGCGTTGCAATGGTGAAGAATCTGTATGGAAAGTTCAATTTTATTGACATTTTCGACTAATATCGTGGTGAGCTAACTTCCTTGTATCAGTAAGGAGGAAAGATGCTTTTTGACTGCTATAGCCATTGCAATGATATAGATTGATGCTGGAAAATACAATTTTGTTGACATTTTCGACTTATATCGTGGTGAGCTAACCTCCTTGCGTAAGTAAGCAGGGAAGACCGTTTTGGCGTGGTATAGCCATTGCAATGCTGTAGAACCTGTCTAGAAAGTTCAATTTTATTGACATTTTCGACTAATATCGCGGTGACTTAACTTCCTTGCATAACTGAGGAGGAACGATTCCATTGGCGTGCTTTAGGCATTGCATGTTATGGGATCCTTGATTGTGGCTGGAAAATACAATTTTGTTAACATTTTCGACTAATATCGTGGTGAGCTAACTTCCTTGCGTAAGTAAGGAGGAAACATACTGTTGGCATGCGCTAGTCATTGCAAAGCTTTACAATCTTTCTGGAAAATTCAATTTTATTGATATTTTCGACTAATATCGTGGTGAGCCAACTTTATTGTATAAATAAGGAGGAAAGATTCAATTGGTGTGCTATAGCCGTCGCAATGGTGTAGAACCTGTCTAGAAAGCTCAATTTTATTGACATTTTCGACTAATGGCGTGGTGAGTTAACTTCCTTGCGCAAGTGAGGATGAAAGACACTTTTTGAGTGCTGTAGATAATGCGTTGATATAGAATGAGGCTGGAAATACAATTTTGTTGTCGTTTTCGACTAATATAGTG
>NW_016938813.1:302-557 GCF_001483705.2 Eufriesea mexicana | reverse complement strand
AAGGAGGAAAGATCCTATTGGCGTGCCATAGCCATTGTAATGCTATAGAACCTGTCGGGAATAGTCATTTTTGTTGACTTTTTCGGATAATCTTGTGGTGTGCTATGCTCCTTCCATGAATAAGGAGGAAATATTGTATTGGCGTGCTGTGGCCATTGCAGTGCAATAGAATATGGCTGGAGAACTCAATTTTATTGACATTTTCGAATAATATCGTGGTGAGCTAGCTTTCTTGCATAAATAAGAAGGAAAGAT
>NW_016938813.1:0-252 GCF_001483705.2 Eufriesea mexicana | reverse complement strand
TGTCTGGAAATTTCAATTTTATTCACATATACGACTATTGTCGTGATGAGCTAACTTTCTTGCGTAAATAAGGAGGAATTATTCCATTGGCGTGCTATTGCCGCAGCAGCGCAACAGAATCTGGCTGGAAGACATAATTATATTGTCAAGTTCGACTAATATCTTGGTGAGCTAGCTTTCTCACATAATTGATGAGGAAAGATTCTATTGGCCTGCTATAGCCATTGCAATGATATATAATCTGGATGGAAA
>NW_016938812.1:0-536 GCF_001483705.2 Eufriesea mexicana | reverse complement strand
TGTCAAGGTGGATGTGTTTATGGATGTATGTATGGATGATTGGTTGTACGGGTGGATGGATGTGTGGATGGATTTATGTACGAATGAAATGAATGGATTTACGGATTTGTATACGTATGGACGTATGTATGCATGCATGTACGGATGTGTGGGTGTATGGATGGATGGATGTATGGGAGGATATATGTGTGGATGGCAGAATGGATGGATGGATGTATTGATGTACAGATGAATGGACGCACGAGTGTAAGGATGTATGGATATATGTATGGATGTTTGTGTTGATGTATGTATGGATGTACGCATGGATGTATGAATGGATGTATGTACGGATGCATGTATGGATGTAGGTATGTTCGTTTTTATAGATGTATGTATTGATGTATGGATGGATGTATGGATGGATGGGTGTATCGATGGTTGGAGGTACGGATTGATGGATTTATGGATATATGGATGTGTGGACGTATGGCTGTATGTATGCATGGATGTATGTATGGATGAACGTATTTATGCATGTATCGATGTATGTATGG
>NW_016938811.1:738-955 GCF_001483705.2 Eufriesea mexicana | reverse complement strand
TTCCACCCAGATTCTACTTCATTGCAATGGCTATAGTACTCCAGAGGGATCTTTCCTCCTTACTTAGGGAAGGAAGCTATCTCACCACGATATAAGCAGAAAATGACAATAAAATTGAGTTTTCGAGGACGATTCTATAGCCTTGCAGTGCCTGTAGCACGCCAATAGAATCTTTCCTCCTTATTTATGCAAGGAAGTTGGCTCACCACGATATTAG
>NW_016938811.1:371-653 GCF_001483705.2 Eufriesea mexicana | reverse complement strand
TCCGCCTTATTTTCGCAAGAAAGGTAGTTCACCACGATATTAGTGGAAAATGTCAAAAAAATTGAATCTGCCAGGCACATTCCATATTATTGCAACGGTTATAGCACGCCAAAAGCATATTTCCTACTTATTTTTGCAAGAAAGGTAGCGCACAGCAATATTATTCGAGAATGTCAATAAAATTGAATATTCCCTGTCGATTCTATAGCATTGCAATGACTATAGCAGGCCAGTAGAATCTCTCCTCCTTATTTATGCAAGAAAGCTAGCTCACCGCGATAT
>NW_016938811.1:0-215 GCF_001483705.2 Eufriesea mexicana | reverse complement strand
ACATTCTATATCATTGCAATGGATATAGCACGCCAATAGTATCTACCCTGCTTATTTAGGCAAGAAAGATAGCTCTCCACGATAATTGCCGAAACTGTCAATAATATTGAACATTCCAGCCAGATTCTATAGTATTGAAATGGCCATAACACGCCAGTAGAATCTTTCCTCGTTATTTATGCAAGAAGGGCAGCTCACCACAATATTAGTGGATG
>NW_016938809.1:0-534 GCF_001483705.2 Eufriesea mexicana | reverse complement strand
GCTTGGTGAATAGATCGCCTAACGCCTTCAATCCAATGGCAAGTACAACCTTCTACTTGCAGATAATAGGTCTATTCAAAATTCATAATCTGTTATAGCTTAGTGAGAACGTCGCACAACGCCTTCAATCCAATGGTAAGTACAGACTTCTACTTGCCAGAAGTTACGTCTATTCAAAGTCTAAAACCTGACATAGCTTGGTGAATAGAACGAATAACGCCTTCAATCCAGTAACATGTACAGCCTTCTACTTGCCAGAGAAAGGGTCTATTCAAAATCTTAATCTGTTATAGCATGGTGAATAGGTCGCCTAACTCCGTCAATCCAATGGCATGTAAAGCCATTTACATGCCAGAGAATAGGTCTATTCAAAGTCTATAACCTGCTATAGCTTGGTGAATAGAAAGAATAGCGCCTTCAATCCAATGGCAAGCACAGCCATCTTCTTGCCAGATAATAGGTCAATTCAAAATATATAATCTGTTATAGCTTGGAGAATAGGTCGCCTAACGTCTTCAACCAGTGGCAAGTACA
>NW_016938808.1:0-3538 GCF_001483705.2 Eufriesea mexicana | reverse complement strand
CTCGGAAATGCTCGAATAGCAGCGTACAGCACAAATGTCGAAGATATATTATCCTAACCTGATCCAACCTAATTTAACGGGATGTCAGAAGATATTAGAACACAGTAGAGCTCGGAAATGCTCGAATAGCAGCGTACAGCACAAATGTCGAGGATATATTATCCTAACCTGATCCAACCTAATTTAACGGGATGGAGCATGGTTCAACGTAACGTGCCGCGACCACTGCTGCAGGCGTCCAGAAAGCCAAGCACAACATAGTAGAGCACATTAGATCACAGGGATCCAGCACATAATAGCTTACAGTACGAGGAACAAAGCTATCTTAACAGAAATTAACCTAACCTAATCAAACCGAACGTAACCTAACCCAATCTAACGTGCCACGTCAACCACTGCTCTCCTCCGCATAGTCGTACGGAGTACAGTGGGGCATTGTAGGGCGTGGAAATGCACCGAACAGCAGTGCAAATTCAAAGGTCGAAGAAATCGCAACCAAACCTTCCTAACCTAACACAACGATACGTAACTTAACTCATGCTAAAGTGCCGAAACCACTATCACTGGCCACCACACAACCAACCAGAAGACATCAGAGCACAGTAGAGCGCAGAAATTCGCGGATACCATTGTATAGCACAAAAGTCTAAACTACCCTATCCTAACCTCACCAAACGTGACACATCTAGACGTAGCATAGCGCAACTTAATGTCCCGAGACCACAATTGCTGGCCTCCCCATATGCAAGCAGAATATACTAGAGCACAGCAGGGCGCAGGAATCCACCACATTGCAGTGTATTGCACAGCAGCCAAACATACTCTGACCTAGCCTGTCCTTGCCTAACCTACTCAAACATAGAGTAACCAAACGTGATGAGACGAGACCAACATTGCTGCCCCCCTAAAGCCGAGGAGTGAATATTGGAGTACACTAGAGCACACAAATCCACCGCATTGAAGTGAATATCACAGAAGCCGTAGATATTCTGACCTAACCTGACATAACCTAACCTAACCAAACGCAGAATAACACAACACGATGTGCAGCGACCACTGCTCCTGGCCTCCCCAGAGCAACGCAGAATGTATTATAGCACAGTAGATCACAGAAATCCACCGGAAAACAGTTTATATAAAAAAAGTCGGAGCCATCCCAACCAAATTTGTCCTAACCTAGCCTAACCGAACGTAACAGAACTCAACCTAACGTGTCACGGACACTACTGCTCGCCTGCCGTATTCGTGCAGTGAATAGTAGAGCAATGTAGATCGCAGAACACCTTCGAATAGCTGTGTACAGCACAAAAGTCGAAGGTACGCTGCCTCACACTGTCCTATCCTAACCTAACCAATCCTAACATATCTCAACGTAACATGCTGCGACAGCTGCTGCTGGCCTCTCCAGAGTCGTGCAGAATGTAGTAGAGCACAGTAGTGCGCGGAGATCCACCGCATTGCACTGCAAAACAAAAGAGTCAAAGATAAACAAAGAATACCTGAACTAACGTAACCCAAACCATCGTACCCTAACTCAACGGTACGTGCCAATACCACTATATTTAGGCTCCTCAGAGACAAGCAGAACATGCTGGAAGGCACTAGGGCGCGTAAATACACCGAATTGCAGTGTACAGTACAAGAGTCGAAGCTATCCTTTCCTAATGTATAGAGCATTAACAAAGCCAAACGAAACATATGGAACACCTAACGTACCTCGACCACTATTGCTGGTCTGCCCAGAGACGAGCAGAACATATTAGAGGACAGTAGAGCGCAGAAGTCCATAGAATTGAAGTGTATACCACCAAAGTTAAAGTAGCCTATCGTAACCACGCCAATTATAACGTAACTGAACGTAGCTTAACTCAACCTATCATGGCGAAACCGCTACTTCTGGCCTCCGCAGAGATAAGCAGAGTGCACTAGAGCACTGTAGAGCAAGGAAATCCACCCAATTGCAGTGAATAATACATTAGCCACGATATACTAGCTACATCTGACCTAATCTAACATAAAAAAACCCGTATAACAAAACATAACGTGCCTCCATCACATCTCTTGGCCTCCACGTAGCCAAGCAGAACGTAGTAGAGCAGAGTAGATCACAGAAGTACACCGAAAGATAGTGAATGGCACTTGGGTCGAAGCTATCCGCTCCTAACCTAACCGATCGTAACATAACAAAGCGTAACCTATCTCAACACAACGTGCCGCGACCAATGCTCCTGGCCGCCACGCAGCCAAGCAGAACGCAACAGTGGAGAGTAGAACGCAGAAATCCATGGGATCGCAGTGTATATCAGAAAAGTTTAAGCTATTCGGACATAACCCAAACCAACAGGACATTACCATACATATCCTAACTAAACGTGACGTGCCGAAACCACTATTGCTGCCCTCCACACAGCCAAGCAGGACGCGCCAGAGCACAGTAGAGCGCAGAACTCCACCGAATAGTAGTGTACAGCACAAAAGATAAAGCTATCCTTGCCCCACTTAGCCTAACCCAACCAAAACGAATGTATCATGCCACGACACAACGTGCCGAGGCCACAGTTGCTGGCCTTCCTAGAGGCAACCTGAAGATATTAAAGCACTGTAGGGAGCAGAAAGCCACGTAACAGCAGGCTATAGCACTATGGTCAAAGATATCCACCCCTGACCTTACCAATCGTAACATAACCGAACGTAGCATAACTTAAACTAACGTGCCGCAAAACACTATTGTTGGCCTCCCCAGTGACAAGCAGAACACGTTAGTGGAGTGCAGACCGCAGGAATCCGAAGAATCTCGGTGTATATCAGATAAGTCAGAGCTGCCCTAACATAACCCAAACTAACAGGACGTAGCCAAACACAGCCTCACTAAACCTAACGCGCCGCGACCGCTACTGCTGCCATTCCACGAGCCGAGCAGGGCACACTAGAGCACTGCGGAGCGCAGAAATGAACCGAATAGCAGCGTCCAGCACAAGAGGTAGAACTGTCCTCTCCAAACATATCCAGAACAATCCTAACCGGATGTAACCTGACTCATCATAACGAGCCGAGACCGCTATTGCTGGCCTTGCCAAAGCCAAGCTGAAGACATTAGGGCACTGTAAGGCGCAGGACTCCACCGAATAGCAGACAATAGCACTAAAGCCGTAGCTATCATCTCCTGACCCAGCCAACCGTAACATAGCCAAACGTAACTTATCCCAACCTAACGTGCCGAAACCGCTGTTGCTGCCCCCACCCCCCTCCAGAGTCAAGCAGGACATACTAGAGCACAGTAGGTCGCAGAAGTCCACGGAATAGCAGTGCATATCCCAAAAGTCAAAACTACAGAAACCTAAGCCAAACAAGCAGAAGATAACCAAACATGGCCTAATTAAACGTAACTCGCCGAGACAGCTATTGCAGCAATCCCCAGTGCCAAGCAGGGCATATTGGAGCACAGTAGAGACCAGAAGTTCGCCGAATTGCTTTGTACAGCACGGAAGTTAAATCTATCCCACCCAAGCTTAGCCAAACGCTACCTAATCAAACGTAA
>NW_016938807.1:0-580 GCF_001483705.2 Eufriesea mexicana | reverse complement strand
GTGCTTCGCTCTGCTCTGGTGTGGTCAGCAACAATGGTCTCTACACGTTAGGCTGAGATATGTTGAGTTCATTTATGTTACGGTTGGATTTAGGTAAGAATAGGATATCTTTGACTTTTGTGCCATACACTGCGATTCTATGGAGTTCTGCGCTCTACAGTCATCTTATACGCTCCGGTTTGGTCAGGGGGGGACAGAAACAGTGTCCGCGGCAGGTTAGCCCGGGTCAGGTTACGTTTGCTCGGGTCTGGTATGGACAGCTTCGACTTTTCAGCATACACTGCGATCCCACGGATTTCGACGCCTTTGCCTCCTCTAATATGTTCTGCATGGCGATGTGGAGGCCAGGAACGGTGGACCCGGCACGTTCTGTTGTGTTATGTTACGTACGGTTTGGTTAGGGTAGGTTATGTTTGGTTAGTATGGCTTTGACATTTGCCATACACAATAATGTTCTGTTGAATTCTGCGCTCTATTGTGCTCATGTATATTCTGCTTGTCTATGGGCAGGCCAGCCGTAGTGGCCTCGGCACGTTATGCTATGTTATGTCACGTTTGGTTATATTACGCTTGGACAGGC
>NW_016938806.1:0-1129 GCF_001483705.2 Eufriesea mexicana | reverse complement strand
GATACGATTGGTTACGCTGGGATGGGTTAGCTTCGACTTTCGTGCTATACACTTCTTTTCGGAAGATTTCTGTGCTCTACTGCACTCTACTGCATTCCTCTTGGCCCTGAGAATGACAGCAATATTGGTCTTGGCACTTCAGGTTTAGTTAGGTTACGTTTCGTTATGTTAGGCGCGGTTAAGTACGGTAAGTGTAGCTTTGACTTCCGTGCTGTACACTGTTGTTCGGTGGATTTCTGCGCTGGACTGTACTCTAATACATTCTGCTTGCACATGGGGAAGACGACAATGGTGGTCGTGGCACTTAAGTTCAGTGAGGCTACGGTTGGTTAGAGTTGGTTAGGTCAGGTTAGGTTATCGTCAGTTCGACTCTTGTGCTTTATACTGCTATTCGTTGAATTTCTGCGCTCTACATTGCTCTACAGTACTCTGCTCGACTGCGGGGATACGAGCAATAGCGTTCGCGTCACTTCGGGTTTTAGTCAGTTTACGTTTGGTTAGGCTCGGTTACGTTATGTTTGGTTAGGATAGTTTTGCCTTTCGTGCTATGCACTGATATCCGGAGGATTCCTGTGATCCACTGTTCTCCACTATCTCCTGTTTGGCTACGAGGGACCAGGAGCAGTATTCACTCCACGCTATGTGCAGCTATGCTACGTTTTGTTGTGTCAATTTCGGTCATCTTGCGCTAGGATATCTACGGCTTTTGTTCTGTTCACTGCAACACGGTGGATTTCTGCAATCTGCTGTGCTCCAGTATATTCTGCTTGGCCTTGGGAAGGACAGCAGTAGTGGTCTCGGCACCCTACTTTGCTCTCGGCACCTTACTTTGTGTTATGTTACTTTCGGTTATGTTACGATTGTTCAGGTTAGGAAAGTGTTATTTTAACTTTCGTGCTAAACACATATGTTCGGTGGACTTCTGAGCTCTGCTGTGCTCCAGTATGTTCTGCTTGTCTATGGGGGACCAGCAATAATGTTCGCGTCAGGTTCGGTTGAGTTACATTTCGTTTCCTTTGGTCAGGTTGGGATAAGCTTGGTTAGGATGGCTATGTCTTTTGTGCTATACACAGCTGTACGTTGGATTCCCCGGCTCTATGGCTCTCGAATATGTTCTGCTTCGCTTTGG
>NW_016938805.1:3782-5425 GCF_001483705.2 Eufriesea mexicana | reverse complement strand
CAAGCCGGATACACTAGAGCACAGTAAAGTCCAGAAATTCAACGTATAACAGTGTATTCCACAGAAGTCAAAGCTCTCCACACCTAACACAGACAAGCATAACCTAACCGAAGGTAGCCTAACTACAGCTAACGCGCCACGACCACCATTGCTGGCCTCTCGAGAGAAAAGCAGATGCTAGTACGGCAATGCCGAGCAGGACGTACCAGAACACATTAGAGCACAGAAATCCACCGAATAGCAGCGTACAGCGCAAAAGTTAACGATAGCATGGCCAAACATTACCTAACCCAATCTAACCAAATATAACATGACTCAACCTAACGTGCAGAGACAACTGTTGCTGGCCTTCCCAGAGCAAAGCAGGACATACTGGAGCACAGTGGAGCGCCGAAACCCGCCGAATAGCAGTGTACTGCACAAAGGATAAAGCCATCTATACCAAACATGGCCGAACCCAACCTAGCCGCACGTAACCCGACCCAACATTACGCTCCGATACCACCATTGCTGGCCTTCCCAGAGCAAAGCTCAAAATATTAGAGCACTTTAGGGAGCAGAAATCCACCTAATAGCAGACTATAGCAGTAAAGTCAAAGCCGTCCTCTCCTAACCTAACCAATAGTAACATAACGAAACGTAACCTATCTAAACCTAACGTGCCGCGACCTGTACTGCTGGCTACACCAGAGCGAAGCAGAACACATTAGTGGAGAGTAGAACGCAGAAACCCATATAATCGCAGTGTACATCGGAAAAGTCTGCGTAACCCAAACCTAACCGAAGGAAACGGAACATTGCCACTCATAGCTTGATTCAATCTATCGTACAGAGGCAGCTACTGTTGCCCTCCCCAGAGCCAAGCAGGACATACTAGAGCATAGTAGGTCGCAGATATGCAACGAATACCAGCGTACAGCACAAAAGTTAAAGCTATCCTGACGAAGCATTGCCTAGCCCAAGCTAACCGAACGTAATTTGACCGAAGATAATGTGCCGAGACCACGGTTGCTGGCCATCCCAGTGTCAAGCTGAAAATATTAAAGCACTGTAGGGGACATAAATGCACCGATTAGCAGTGTATAACACAAAGGTCAAAGACATCCTATCCAAACGACATAACCTGACCTAACCAAGCGTAACCCAACACAACCTAACGTGCCTGTGCCACTATTGCTAACCTACCCAGAGCAAAACAGAACATATTAGAGCACAATAAAGCGCAGAAGTGCACCGAATATCAGTGTGCAGCGTAAAAGATAAATCCACGGTTTCCTAACCTAACAAATACTAACATAACCAAACGTAACATAACTGAAAATAACGTACCTCGACCACTATTGCTGGAATGCCGAGAGTAGGGAAGAGCATAGTTTATCGTTGTAGAGCGCAGGAATCCACCGAAGGGCAGTGAAAAGCACAAACGTCTAAGCTATCCTATCCTAACCAAACCAAACGTAACATAACCAAACGCAACATATCTCAGACTAACGTGCCGAAAATACCATTTCTGGCTTCCAGGGAGCCACCGAATAACAGTGTGTATCACGAAAGTCAACTCTATCCTATCCTAACCTATCCGAACATAATATAAACAAACGTAACATAAATTAACCTAACGAGCAGGTTCCACTATTGCTGAC
>NW_016938805.1:0-311 GCF_001483705.2 Eufriesea mexicana | reverse complement strand
ATCCACCGAATAGCGGTGCATATGTTAAAAGTCGAGGCTACCCTATCATAACCTAACCAGTCGTAATATTACCAAACGTGTCCTAACAAAGTCTGTCGTGCATCGACCACTGCTGCTGTCCTCTCAGGAGTGGAGCAGAGCCATTAGAGCACATTAGAGCGCAAAAAAGCCACCAAATAGCAATGTATAGCACAAAAGTCAAAGCTATCCGCACCAGACCCAACCTAACCAAACCTAACCCAACGTAGTCTAACTGAACCTATCGTGCGGTGACCGGCATCGTTGGCCTCCGCGGAGCAAAGCAGAACATA
>NW_016938804.1:0-251 GCF_001483705.2 Eufriesea mexicana | reverse complement strand
CCAGCAGTATTGGTATCGACGCGTAAGTCGGAGTTATGTTGCGTTTGGTAATATCACGTTCAGCAAGGTTAGGGGAGGATAGCCCTGACTTTTGTGCAATACACGGATATACGGTGAATTTCTGCGCTCTACGTTGCTCTACTTCACTCTGCTCGTCTCTGGGGAGTCCCGAAATAGCGGTCGTGGCACGATAAGTTGTGATATGATACGTTTGGTTACGCTGGGTTGGATCGTGTTTGGGTATGATGGCA
>NW_016938803.1:0-488 GCF_001483705.2 Eufriesea mexicana | reverse complement strand
AATCTGCACCGAAAATTCATTTTAATTGAAAATTTCGACTAATATCGTAGTGTGGTAACCTTCAGGCATAAATAAGGGGGAAGCATTCTGTTCTCGCGCTATTGACATTGCAATGCAATACAATCTCGCTGAGAAATTCAATTTTATTGACATTTTCGACTCGTATCGCTTTGCCCTAACTTGCATGCATAAATATGTATGAAAGATTCTATTGTCGTGCTATGGCCGTTGCAATGCTTTAGAAAATGGCTGGAAAATTAAATTTTATTGACATTTTCCATTAATATCGTGATGAGCTAACTTTCTTGCATAAATAAGGAGGAAACATTCTATTGGTACGCTGTACCCATTGCAGTGCTGCAGAGTCTGGCTGGAAAATTCAATTTTATTGACATTTTCGACCTATATCGTCGTGAGCTGACGTGCTTGCATAAATAGGGAGGAAAGATTCTATTGGCCAGCTATAGCTATTGCAATTCTATAGTATC
>NW_016938802.1:0-1373 GCF_001483705.2 Eufriesea mexicana | reverse complement strand
GTATCCATGTATGTATGGATGTATGGATGGCTGGATGGATTGGTGGGTGGATCTATGGATGTACGGATGAATGAATGGATGTTTGAAAAGTCGAATTTATGGATGGGCGGATGTATAGATGGGTGGACTTATGTATGAATGGATGTGCTGAAAGGCGGATGTATGGATAGATGGACGTATGTATCCATCTATGTATGGAAGTATGTACGGGTGTTTGTATGGTTGTATGCACGTATGGATGGATGGATGGATGTAAGGGTCCATGGATTAATGGATAGGTGGATGTATGGATGGATGTTTGTATGGGTGTATGAAGTTATGGATGGCCGGATGTATATGTGGGAGGACGTATGGATGAAGGGGTTTGCGGAAGGATGGATGTATGCATGCATGGATGCATGTATCGATGTATCTATGGTTGCATGTACGGGCGTATGTATGGATGCATGTGTGGGTGTATGTATGGTTGTATGGGAGGACGGATGTATGGCTGTATGTATGTATGGACGGATGGAAGGGTGGAAGGTTGCATGGATGGATTGAGGTATGGATCGTCTATGTGTATATATACATGGATGTATGGGCGTGATGGATGCATCGATGGATGGAAGTACGGATGGTAGGATTTATGGATGTGTGGATGTGTGCGTGGATGAATGGGTGTGTGGCTGGACAGATGATTGGATGGACGGACAGCTTGATGGATGGATGCATTGAAGGATGGATGAATGGATGAATGTCTGTATGGTTGGATGGATGCATGCACGGACGTATGAACGGATGTATGGATGGATGTGTGTGGATGTTTGTATGAATTTGTATATTGGTGTATGTATGGATGTATGTATGCATGTATGTGTGCATGTACGTTTGGATGTATTTGGGGATGTACGGATGTATGTATGTATGGATGTATGGTTGGATTAATCGATGGATGTATGTATGGATGAATGGATGGATGGAAGGAGTGATGCATGGTTGTATGGAAGGATGGATGTGTAGATGCCTGGATGTATTGATGGGCGGATATATAGATGGATGTATGTATGGGAGGATGGATGTATGGGAGGATGGATGTATGGATGGATGGATGATGGAGGGCTGGATGTATATATGTATGGATGTATGCAAGGATGGGTGTATGTATTGATGCATGTATGGATGTATGCATGGATGGATGTGTGAATGGATGGATGTATGGATCGATGGATGTATGGATGGGAGGATGTATGGACGTATGTATGTATGGGTGGTTGCATGATTGGACGGATTTATGGATGTGTGGATGTGTGTATGTATGGATGTATGGATGGATGGGTGTATGGATGTATGGATGTACGGATGTATGGATGTACAGATGTATGTATGTATAG
>NW_016938801.1:0-353 GCF_001483705.2 Eufriesea mexicana | reverse complement strand
CAAGTGACGAAAATAACCAAACCTAGCCTTACCTAACCTAACCCAATGGAATGTAGGCTAACTTAGCATAAGGTGCCAAGACCGCTATTGCTTCTTTCCCAGTGCCAAGCTGAACATAACAGACTAAGGTGGAGCGCATATATCCACCGACTAGCAGAGTATATCACAAAAGTCTATGCTATCCTCTCCTAGCCTAACCAAACGTAACGTATCCGAGCGTTTTCTATCTCAGATTAACTTGCCGAAACCACTATTGCTGGCATCCCCAGAGCCAAACAGATCATACTAAAGCACAGTAGAGCGCAGAAGTCCACCGAATAGAAGTGTATAACACAAAAGTCAAAGCCACCCTT
>NW_016938800.1:0-1113 GCF_001483705.2 Eufriesea mexicana | reverse complement strand
TGTATGTATGGACGTATGGATGGGTGGATGGATGGACTGTTGTATGGATGTTTGGATCGATGGATGTATGGATGGGTGGACATATGGATGGATGGGTGTATGGCTGCATGTATGTATGGTTGTTCGAATGTATGGACGATACGGATGTATGTATGTATGGATGTATATATTGATGAATGTATGGATGGATGGATGTATGGGTGCGTGGATGTACGGATGTACGGATGTATGTATGGATGGATGTATGGATGTATGTATGTATGGATGGATTTATGGATGTGTGGATGTATGGATTTATGGATGGATGAATGGATGGATGTATGGATGTATGGATGCATGGATGAATGGATGTATGGATGTATGGATGTGTGGATGTATGTATGTATGGATGTACGAATGTATGAATGTACGGGTAAATGGATGTACGGATGTATATACGCATGGATGTATGGATGTGTGGGTGTATGGATGGATGGATGTATGGATGGTAATATGTAAATGGCAGGGTATATGCATGGATGTATGTATTGATGTACAGATGTGTGGATGCATGAACGTATGCTTGTATGCATGTGTCTACGGATGTTTGTATGGACGTATGTATGGATGTATGGATGGGTGATTGGGAAGATGTGTGTATGGATGTATGTATGCACGAATGAACATGTGTATGTATGGATATGTGTAATGATGTATGTATGGATCTATGGTTAGGTGGATGGATGGATTGTTGTATGGATGTATGGATCGCCGGATGTATGGATGGGTGGATGTAAGGTTGGATGGATGTATGGATGTATGTATGTATGGATGTACGAATGTATGGATGATACGGATTTATGGATGTATGGATGTATATATGTATGGATGTATGGATGGATGGATGAATGAATGGACGGATGTATTTACGGATCGATGTATGGATGTATATATGGATAGATGTATGGATGTGTGTGTGGTTGGATGGATGTATGGATGTATATATTTATGGATGTATGGATGGATTGATGAATGAATGGAGGGATGTATGGATTTATGGATGCATGGGTATATGTATGGATGGATGTATGGACGAATGTATGGTTGGATGGATGTATGGATGGATGGATTTAT
>NW_016938799.1:0-2618 GCF_001483705.2 Eufriesea mexicana | reverse complement strand
TGTGTATATCAGTAAAGTCAAAGCTAACCAGATACAACCCAAACCAACAGAACATAAACAAACATAGCATATCTCAACCAATCGTGCCGAGACCGCTATTGCTGCCCTGCTCAGGGCAAAGCATGACATACTGGAACACAGTAGATCACAGAAATCCACCGAATAACAGTGCACAGCGCAAAAGTTAAAGCTTCCCAAGTCAAAATTAGCATAACCCTACAAACCGGACGCAAGCTGAACCAACATAACGCGCCGAGGCCACTATTGCTGTCCTTCCCAAAGCCTAGCTGCAAATATTAGAGCACAGTATGGCGCAGATGTCCTCCTAATAGCGGACTATAGCACTAAAATTGAATTTATCCCCTCCTAACCTAACCAATTTTCACATAACCGAACGTAAGATAACTCAACCAAGCGTGCCCAGACCAGTATTGCTGGCATCCCCTTGGCCATGCAGAACATACTACAGGGTAGTAAAGCGCAGGAGTTCAACGTAGAGCAGTGTATAGCAGAAAAGTCAAAGCTACCCCATCCTATCCTGTCCAAACGTAACGTAACCATACTTAGCCTAACTATTCCTATCGTACGGATACCTCTATTGCTGCCCTCCTCAGAGCCAAGCAGAGCATGCCAGAGCACAGTAAGACGCATAACTCCATCGAACAAAAGTCTATACCACGAAAGTCAAAGCTATCCAAACCTAACCCAAACGAACATAACCAAACCAAGCGTAGCCTAGCTGAACCTAACTTGCCGAGACCACTACTGCTGGCATCCTCAGAGTAGAGAAAACTGCAGCAGAGCAATGTAGAGCGAAGTAATTCTCCGAATAACGGTGTATAGCAGAAAAGTCAAGGGAAACCTCACCAAGCATAACCTAACCTGACCTATCGTATCGTTACACAACACAAATTATCGTGGAACGACCGACAATTGATGGCCGCCCCAGAGTCGAATAGCGCATAGTATAGCAACAAAGAGTGTTGAAATCCTCCGAAATGTGGTGTATAGCACAAAAGTCAAAGCTATCCTATCATAACCTAACCAAACTTAGCATAACCGAACGCAACCTAACTCAGACTATCCTGCAGAGACCAATACCGCTGGCCCCCAGAGCCATCCAGAATAAACTAGTGCACAATGGAGCGCAGGAACCAGCCGAACATGAGTCTATACCACGAAAGCCAAATTAATCCAAACATTACCCTAGGTAACTTATCCTAACCAAACATAGCCTAGTTCAACCAAACGCGCCGAGAGCAGTACTACTGGCCTCCCCAGAGCCGAGGAGAGTCAAGTAGAGCAACGTAGAGCGTTGATATCCACCGGATAGCAGCGTATAGCGTAAAAGTCAAAGCTATCCTGTCCTAGCCTATCTAAATGTAACATATCCAAACCAATATATCTCAACCTAACGTGCCTACACCACCATTGCTAATCTCCACGGAGTCATGCAGAATACACAAGAGCACGGAAGAGCGCAGTAATCTGCCTTTGAAGCAGAAAGGTAGAAGATGAACTACCCTAACTTGTCCTAACCTTACATAAACAAACGTAACCAATCCGAACGTAACGTACCTGGCCCACTATTGCTGGCATCCCCGCCGCAAGCTGGGCATATTAGAGGAGAGTAGAGCACTGAGGTCCATGGAATGGCAGTGTACAGCACGAAACTCAAAGATATCCCAACCTCACACAAACAAACGTAACCTAACCACACGTGACATAACCCGACCTAGCGCGTCGCGGCCACTATTTCTAGAACACTCCGGGCGAAGCGGCGTGCATTAGATCACAGTAGAGAGCAGAAATCCACCGAATAGCAGTGCGCAGTACGAAAGCCAAAGCTACCACAACCTAACCTAACCATACATGCCACAAGCAAACGTAACGTAATTGAAACCAACGAGACCAGACCGCAACTGCTCACCTCCACATAGCAAAGCAGAATATGCTAGAGCACAGTAGAGAGCAGATATCCGCCGCTCTGAAGTGTAGAGCAGAAGAGTAGCTTGTGACCTAACCTAACCTGGCATAACCTAACCTAGTGAAACGTAGCCTAACTCAACCTGACGCGCCGATGCAGCTACTACTGGCATCCACAGAGTCGGGCAGAACATAGTATGGCATTGTAGAGAGTAGAAGTGCATCGAATAGCGGTGTATATCACAAAAGTCAAAGCTGCCCTCTCCTAACATAACGAATTGTGGCATTGCAAAACGTATCCTAACAAAACATGTTGTGCCACGGTCCTCCTCATATTCTAGCAGAATATAGTAGAGCACGGTAGAGCGCATAAAGCTACCGGAGAGCAATGTAGACAACATAAGTGACAGACATCCTAACCAAACAGGACCTAACCCAACCGAACCAAACGTAGAATGACAAAACCGAACTTGCCGAGACCTATATGGCTAGCATAAACAGAGCCAAACAAAATTTATTAGATCCCAGTAGAGCGCGCAGATCCACCGAAGAGCAGTACATAGCGCAAAAGCCACAGATATCCGAACCTAACATATCCAAGCGTAATACAACCAAGTGCAATATAACTTATACCATCGTGCCGGAACCACTACTGCTGGCCACCCCAGAGCCAAACTGAAGATACTAGAGCA
>NW_016938798.1:0-279 GCF_001483705.2 Eufriesea mexicana | reverse complement strand
AGTCGAAAATGTCAATAAAACTGAATTTTCCAGCCAGATTCCTGAGCATTGCAATGGCTATAGAGCTCCAGAAGGATCTTTCCACCTTACTTAGGGAAGGAAGATAGTTCAGCACGATATTAGTAAAAAATTTCAATAAAATTGAATTTTCCATTCGGATTCTATAGCATTGCAATGCCTATAGCACGCCAATAGAATCTTTCCACCGCATTTATTCAAGAAAGTTAGCTCACCACGATATTAGTAAAAAATGTCAATAAAATTGAATTTTCCTGCCAG
>NW_016938797.1:0-568 GCF_001483705.2 Eufriesea mexicana | reverse complement strand
ACATCCACCCATACATTCATACATCCACACATCCAAAAGTCCATACATCCATACATGCATACACACATACATACATACATACATTTATCCATTCATACATCCATCTTACCATACATCCATCCATACATACATCCACCCATGCATACAACCATCGTACCATACATCCATCCATCCATACTAGCTCCCAACCATCAATCAATCGATCCATACATCTATCCATCCATACATCCATCCATACATACATCCCCCCATGCATACAACCATCGTACCATACATCCATCCATCCATACTAGCTCCCAACCATCAATCAATCGATCCATACATCTATCCATCCATACATCCATCCATACATACATCCCCCCATGCATACAACCATCGTACCATACATCCATCCATCCATACTAGCTCCCAACCATCAATCAATCGATCCATACATCTATCCATCCATACATCCATCCACCAATCCGTTTATCCATACATACATACATACATACATCTATACATACATACATTCATCCATACAACCATACACCCGTACATCCAGATATTCGTACATGCGTACGTCCAT
>NW_016938796.1:0-636 GCF_001483705.2 Eufriesea mexicana | reverse complement strand
CATTTTCGAACTATATCGTGGTGAGCTAACTTTCTTGTATACATAAGGTGGAAAGGTACTATTCGCGTGCTATTGCCATTGCAATGCATTAGAGTCTGCCTCGACAATTCAATTTTATTGTCATCTTCGACTAATATCGTGGTGAGGTAACTTTCTTGCATAAATAAGGAGGAAGGATTCTATTGGCGTGCTATAGAAATAGCAAAGCTATAGAATCTGGATCGAAGATTCAATTTCATTGACATTTTCGAACTATATCGTGGTGAGCTAACTTTCTTGTATACATAAGGTGGAAAGGTACTATTCGCGTGCTATTGCCATTGCAATGCATTAGAGTCTGCCTCGACAATTCAATTTTATTGTCATCTTCGACTAATATCGTGGTGAGGTAACTTTCTTGCATAAATAAGGAGGAAGGATTCTATTGGCGTGCTATAGAAATAGCAAAGCTATAGAATCTGGATCGAAGATTCAATTTCATTGACATTTTCTATTAATATCATGGTGAGTTATCTATCTTGCGTAAATAAGGAGGAAAGATGCTATTGGCACGCTATAGCTATTGCAGTGCTGTAGAATCTGGCTGGAAAATTCAATTTCATTGACATTTTCGGCTAATATCGTGGTGAGCTGACA
>NW_016938795.1:0-1352 GCF_001483705.2 Eufriesea mexicana | reverse complement strand
TGTGCCATAATATATTTTGCTTGCCTCTGTGGAGGCCAGCAATAATGTTCGTGGCAGGATTGGCTGATATATGTCACGCTTGGCTTGGCTAGGTTAGAACAGGCTTGGTTAGTATAGCTTTAACCCTTGTGCTATACACTGCTATTCGATCGATATCTGCGCTCCCGATCTCTCTACTAGCATCTGCTTGGCTCTGTACACGCCAGAAGTACTTGCCAGAAGTATAAGTCTCGGCTCGTTACGTTTAGTCATTCTACGTCCTGTATGGATAGGTTAAGACTGGTTAGGCTAGTGTATCTTCGAATTTTGCGCTATCGCTGCTAGTTGGTGGCTTTCAGCAGTTTTCTGTGCTCTAGTATATTCTGCTCGGCACAGGGGAGGCTAGCAATAGTGGTCTCGGCACAGGCAGGGTGAGTTATATTACGTTTGGTTACGTTACGTTTGGTCTGGTTAGGATAGGGTAGTTTAGACTTTTGTGTTGTACACTGCGCTTCGATCAATATCTGCGCTCTACATTGCTCTACTATTCTCTCCTGGAATCCCGGGAGGCCAGCAACAGTGGTGGCGGCACATTATGTTCAGATACCCTGCATTCGGGTAGGCTATGTAATGACAGGTTTGGTTAGGATATCATCTTATGCTATACGCTGCAATGCGGTAGATTATTGCACTCCACTGTTCTCTAGTATATTCTGCTTGTCTCTTGGGAGGCCAGCGATAATGTTCGTGGCACGTTTGGATTAGTTGTGTTCCGTTCGCTTCGGTTAGGTTGGGATAAGTTTGGTCAGGATGGGTTTGGCTTCTTGTGCTCTACACTGCTATTCTGAACGTTCCTGCGCTCAGCTGAGCTCTAGTATATTCTGCTTGGCCGTGCGGAGGCCAACAATAGTGGTATCGGCACGTTAGGTTAAGTTATGCTACGTTTGTTTATATTACGTTTGGATACGTTGCGATAGGATAGGGTTGACTTGTGTGCTATCCACTACTATTGCTTAGACATGTACGATCTACATAGCTCTACTATACCCTGCTCGACTCAGTGGAAGCCAGTAACGGTGGTCTTGGCACTTAAGGTTGTGTTATGCTACGTTCGGTTTAGATACGTTAGGTTAAGTTTGTTTATGATGGCTTTGACCTTTGTGCTTGTGCTATACACTGCTATTCTATGGAATTCTGCGCCATGATCGCCCTACTGTAATCTGCTCGAAGCTGGGGAGGCCAGCAAAAGTGGACGCTGCACGTTACTTTGAGTTATGTTACGTTCGGCTACGTCTTCATTTGATAGGTTGGGAAAGGATCGCTTAACTTGTGTGCTATACACTGCTATTCGCAGGACTTCTGCGCTCTACTGT
>NW_016938794.1:0-960 GCF_001483705.2 Eufriesea mexicana | reverse complement strand
CACCGAGTAGCAGTGTATAGTACAAAAGGCAACTCTATCCAATCTTAACTTATCCGAACATTAGACTAGCAAGCGTAACATAACATACCTAACTCAACATAACGAGCCGAGACCAATATTATCGGCCTCCGCAGGAGCAGGCAGGATATGCTAGAGCAGAGTAGAGCGTAGAAATCGACCACATTGAGGTGATTGGCACAAAAGTCCGAGGTATCCCGACCAAACCTATCGCAACCTAACCTAACCAAACGAAAGGCATCTCCTTCTAACGTGCCGCGTCCTGTATTTCTGGCCTTCACGCAGCAAAGCAGAGCAGATTATATCACACTAGAGCGCAGAAATCCGCTGAATAGCAGTGCGCAGCGCAAGCCACAAAGCTGCCCTTGCCTAACCTAACCAAGCATGACACGAACGAACGTACCCTAATTTCACCTATCCTCCCAACAACACAACTGCCTACTTCTTCAAACCCAAGCAGCGTAGACCAGAGCACAGTAGAGCACAGAAATCCGCGGCGTTGCAGTGTAAAGCACAATAGTCGGAGGTATGATAGCTCAAACTGACCTGACCTAACAAAACCAAACGTAGCCTGACAAAACGTAACGTGCCGAGGCCATCCAAAGACCAGTCGAACATATGAGATCACAGTAGAGCGCAGAAATGCACCGAATGTCAGTGTGCATCACAAATGTCAAATACCGCCTTCCAACCTTACCAATCGTAAAATACCCTAACTCAAATTACTCCAACGCGACCACTGTTGCTGGCCTCCACAGTGTCGATCAGTGTATAGAAGAGCACAGTGGAGCGCAGAAATCCACCGAATACCAGTCTATGCCAAGAATGTCAGAGATATCCTAACATGACGCAAACAAACATAACCTAATCGAACGCAATGTTGCTGAACCTATCGCGCCGAGACCACTATTACTGGCCTCCTCAGAGCAAAGCAGAGCTCAC
>NW_016938793.1:0-561 GCF_001483705.2 Eufriesea mexicana | reverse complement strand
CGTACTTCAGTACATCCGTCCATCCATTACTCAGTAGACCCATACATTCATCCATCCATACAGCCATCCAACCGTACAAACGTACATCCTTCCATCCACCCTTCCATACATCCATCCTTCCATACATCCGCCCATCTTTACATCCACCCATCCATGCATTCAAATATCCGTAAATCTATCCATTCATACACCCATCCATGTATACATCCATACATCCACACGTCTACACGTCCATATACCCATCCATTCGTACTACCATCGTTCGACACATCCATCCATCCATACATCCATAAATACATCCATACATCCGTTCTCCCGGACATCCATACATCAACCTTTAAATACACACAACCAGCCATACAGCTATCCATCCATCCATCCATCCATTCATACACCCATCCATCCATACATCCATCGAACCATACATACATCCATCCATACCTCCATCCACAAATCCGTCAATCCAACGTCACATGCATACATACGTCAATGCATCCATCCATCCATTCATAAATCCATACATATATAAATCCAAACATCCATACATACGTATATCCATAC
>NW_016938792.1:0-542 GCF_001483705.2 Eufriesea mexicana | reverse complement strand
ATCCTCCTAACAGCAGACTATAGCACAAACGTCAAAGCCACCCTCTCCTAACGTAACCAATCGGAACATAATCAAACGTAACATTTCTCAACCTAACGTGCTGCGACCTCACTCCGAAGCCAAGCAGAACAAACTAATAGATGGCAGATCGCAGATATCCATATATTCGCAGTGTGCATCAGAAAATTCAAAGCTGCCCAAGCCTAACCCAAACCAATGGAAAAAATCCATATGTGGCCTGACACAGTGTAAAGTGCCGAGACCGCTGTTGCTGCCCTCTCCAGAGCCACGCAGGACGTACTAGAGCGCAGTAGAGCCCAGAAGTATACCGAATATCAGTGTACACCACAAAAGTTAAAGCTATGCTTACCAAAAGTAGCCTAAACTAACCTAACCGGGCATAGCATGACTCATCATAACGTGTCCAGACCGTCCGTGCTGGGCTTGCCAGAGTCAAGCTGGAAACGTTAGAGCTTTGCAGAGCGCAGAAATCCTCCTAATAGCTGGCTATAGCAACAAAGTCGAGGATATCCTCTCCTAGC
>NW_016938791.1:0-974 GCF_001483705.2 Eufriesea mexicana | reverse complement strand
CAGTCATCGCTAACCTAGCCTAACAACCATAGCTAACCTTACCAAACGTAATGCAACATAACCAAACGTGCCGCGACCACTATTGCTGGCCTCCGCATAGTCAAGCGGGGCGTATTAGAGTAGGGTAGAGAGCAGAAATCCATAGAATCACAGTATATAGCTGAAAAGTCGAAGCTATACGAACTTAGCCAAAGCTATGGAGACATAACGAAACGTACCCTACCACAACCCAATGTTACCCAATGTGCCGGGGCCACCATTACTGGCTTTCCCGGAGCCAATAAGAGCATACTAGGGCAAAGTAGATCGCAGAAATACACCGCGCATCCGTGTAGAGCACGAAAGTCAAAGACGTCCTAACCCGCCGTAGACACACCTAACCTAACCAATCGTAACTAAACTCTACCTAACGCGCCGCGGTCACTACTTCCGGCCACGCTAGAGAAAAGCACATCATATTATATTACAGTGGAGAGCAGAAATCGACTGAATGTCAGTGTACAGCGAAAAAGTTATAGCCATCCTGACTAAAATTAGCCTATCCTCACCTAGCAGAAAGTATAGTGACACAGCGTAACGTGCAGACACCACTGTAACTGTCCTCCCCAGAGCCAACCTGAAGATATTTGAGCACACTTGGTCGCAGAACTCCTGCTTATATCACACTATAGCGCTAAAGACAAAGCTACCATTTCCCACCTTAACTAATCGTAACATATACAAACGTAACATATCTCAACCTAACGCAACGTGACCACTATTGCTGGCCTCCCCAGAGCCAAGCAGAACGCACTAGCAGAGAGTAGAATGCAGAAATCCCTTGTATCGCAGTGCATATCAGAAAAGTCGGAGGTAACAAAGCCTAACCCAAACCAACAGAGCATACCCAAACATAGCCTAACTGAACCTATCGTGCCGAGACGGACATAGCTGCCCACCCAGAGACTGCCAGGACATACCAGAGCACGGTAGAG
>NW_016938790.1:0-208 GCF_001483705.2 Eufriesea mexicana | reverse complement strand
CGATCTATTCACCAAGCTATAACACGTTATAGATTTTGAATATACCCATTCTATGGCGAGTAGATGGCAGTACTTGCCATTGGATTGAAGGCGTTTGGCGATCTATTCATCATGTTATAAGAGGCTATAGAATATCAATATACCCATTCTCTGGCAAGCAGATAGCTGTACTTGCCATTGGATTGAAGGCGATAGGCGATCTATTCAC
>NW_016938789.1:0-2120 GCF_001483705.2 Eufriesea mexicana | reverse complement strand
CGTGGCCTAACTCAACGTAACTGGCAGCGACCGCTATTTCTGATATACACAGGGCCAAGCAGAACATAGTAGAGCAGGGTAGAGCGCGGAAATGCACCGAAGAGCAGTGTATCGCACGAAAGTCCGAGTTACACAAACCGAAATAAACATAACCTAACCTTATCAAACGTAACCCATCGCAACTTAATGAGAGGCGACCTACATTTCTGGGCTCCCCAGCGCCAAGCAGAAATTATTAGAGCACAGTAGTGCGCAGAAATCCACTGCATTGCAGTGTAAACCGCAAGAGGCGAAGCTACCGTATCCTAACCTGACCAAATGTAACATAGACGAACGTAACCGAATTCAACCTGACGTGCCGAGGACACTATTGCTGGCCTCGCGAGAGCCAAGCAGAGCATGCTAGAGCACAGTAGGGCACAGATATGCACCGAATAGCCGTGTACAGGGCAAAAGTAAAAACTGTCCTATCCTAACCTATCCAATCATAATATAACCGAACGTAACATAACTCTACCCTAGTCGCCGCGAACATTATTGCTGGCCTGCTCAGAGCCGCGGAGAGCATAGAAGGGGCAGTAGCGCTCAGAAGTCCATAGGATCGCAGTGAATGGCAGATAGGTCAGAGTAACCCGAACATAACCCAAACTAACATAACCTAACCAAACGTAGCCTAACACAACATAACGTGCTGCTCAACCTGCCAGGGCCATGCAGAATATAGTAGAGCACAGCCGGGCACAGAAGTCCACAGAAAAACAGTGTATAAAAGAAAACTCGAAGCTATCCTATAGCAACCTGGAGGAACGTAATGTAACCAAACGTAACATAACTACACCTACCGTGCCGAAACCACTATTGCTGGCATCGAAACAGCCGGGCAGAAGATGTTAGAGCAGAGTAGAGCCCGGAAATCCATATGATCGCAGCGTATAGCGGAAAATTCCGAGCTATCCAAACCTATCTCATACTGACGTAGCCTAAGCAAACGTAGCTTAAGGAAACATAACGTGAAGCGGCCACTAATACTGGCCTACACAGCGGCCAAGCAGAATGTTGCAGAGCACGGTACAGCGCAGTAATCTACCGAATAACGTCGTATGTCGGAAAAGTCACAGCAACCCTAACCGAAGTGAACATAACCTTACCTAACTAAACGTTACATTACTTAGTCCAACATGCGGAGACCATCCTTGCTGGCATCCCCACTGTCATGCAGGGTACAGTAGAGTAAAGTAGAATGAAGAAATCCTCCGTATAGCAGTGTATAGCATGAAAGTCAAAGCTACACCATCCTAACCTAACCACACGTAACATCACAAAACGTTACCTAATTCAACCCTACATGACGAGACCTCTATTGTTGCCCTCCACAGAGACAAGCAGAACAAACTAGAGGAGAGTATAGCGCAGAAATCCATAGCATCGCAGTGAATATCAGAAAAGTCGAAGCTATACAAATCTGACCGTAGCTAACGTAACATTACCAAACGTAGCGTATCTCAACCTGACTTGGCGAGACCACCATTACTGGCCTCCACAGAGCCAACTCGAATATACTAGAGCATAGTAGAGCGCAGAAGTTCACCCAATGACCATTTATAGCACAAAAGTCAATGGTATACTCTCCTGCCGTAGTCAAACGTAACATCATCGAACATAGCCTTAACCAAACTAATGTGCCGGGCCACTATTACTGGCCACACCAGAGTCGAGCAGAGTGTGGTAGAGCAATGTAGAGGAAAGGATTCGTGCGTAGAACTTTATTGGTGGCCTCCCGGGAGCCAAGCAGAATACACTAGAGCGCAGTATACACTAGAGCGCAGTAGAGCGCAGAAATCCACCGAATAGCAGTGTATAGCACAAAGGTCAGAGCCATCCTAACCTAACCGAACAAAGCATAACATAACCAAGGGTACCTAACTCAACCCAACGTGCCAACGCCAATGTTGTTAACATCCCCAGAGTGAAGGAGAATATACTGGAGCTTACTAGTTTGCCGAGGTCCGCCGTATTGCAGTGTAAGGCACAAAATTCAAAGATTGCCTAACATAACATGACCTACCAGGTTAGGATAGGATAGCATTGACTTCTGCGATCTACCCCGATATTCGGTGCAT
>NW_016938788.1:0-2790 GCF_001483705.2 Eufriesea mexicana | reverse complement strand
ATAGAGTCAGACTGGGGAATACAATTTTTTTTACATTTTCGACTTATACCGTTGTGAGCAATCTTTCTTGCATAAATAAGGAGAAAAGATTCTATCGGCGTGCTATGGCCATTGAGATGCAATAGAATCCGCCTGGAAAATTCTATTATATTGTCATTTTCGACTAATATCGTGGTGAGCTAGCTCTCTTGCATAAATAAGGAGGAAAGATTCGATTGGCGTGTTATAGCCACTGCAGAGCTATGGAACCCGTCTGGAAAATTCAATTTTGTTGTCATTTTCGACTAATATCGTGGTGAGCTAACTTTCATGCATAGATAAGGAGGAAGGATGCTTTTGGCGAGCTGTAGCCATTGCAATGCTATAGAATCTGAATGGAAAATTCAATTTTATTGTCATTTTCGACTAATATCGTGGTGATCTAATTTTCTTCCATAAATAAGGAGGGAAGATTTTATTGGCGTGCTATAGCCACTGCATAGCTGTAGAATCCGGCTGGAAAACTTAATTTTACTGACATTTTCGACCAATATCGTGGTGAGTTGGCAGTCTTACATAAAAAAGGCGGAATGGTTCCATTGGCGTGCTATAGCCATTGCATTGCTACAGGATCTGGATGGAAAATTCAATTTTATTGTCATTTTCGACTAATATCGTGGAGAGCTAACTTTCTTGCATAAGTAAGGAGGACAGATTCTATTGGCGTGCTACAGCCGTTGCATTGCTATAGGATCTCGGTGGAAAATAAAATTTTACTGACATTTTCGGCTAATATCGTGGTGAGCTAACCTTCTTTCATAAATAAGTAGGAAAGATAATATTGGCGTGCTATAGCCATTGCATTGCTACAGGATCTGGATGGAAAATTCAATTTTATTGACATTTTCGACTAATATCGTGGTGAGCTAACTATCTTGCATAAATGAGGAGGAAAGAATCTATAGGCGTACTATAGCCATTGCATTGCAATAGGGTCTGGCCGGGAAATACAATTTTATTGACATTTTCGCTAATATTGTGGTGAGCTAACGTTCTTCCATATTGAGGAGGGAAGACTCTGTTGGCGTGCTGCAGCTATAGCAATGATATAGAATCAGGCCGGAAAATTCAATTTTATTGACGTTTTCGACTAACATCGTGGTGAGCTATCTGTCTTACATAAATGAGGAGGAAAGATGCTTTTGACGTGCTGTAGCCATTGCATTGCTACAGGATCTGGATGGAAAATTCAATTTTATTGACATTTTCGACTAATATCGTGGTGAGCTAACTCCCTGGCATACGTAAGGAGGAAGGATCCTATTGGCGTACTATAGCTATTGCAATGCTATAGAATCTTGCTGGAAAATAGAACTTAATATCATTTTCTACTGATATCGTGGTGAGCTAACTTTCGTGCTTAAATAAAGAGGAAAGGTCCTATGGGCGTGCTACAGCCATAGCAATGCTTTAGAATCTGGCCGGAATATTCAATTTTATAGACATTTTCGACTAATATAGTGGTGAGCAAACTTTCATGCATATATGAGGAGGAAAGACTCTATTGGCGTACCACAGTAGGAGGACGGATTCTATTGGCGTGCTATAGCCATTGCAATGCCATAGAGTAAGACTGGGGAATACAATTTTTTTTACATTTTCGACTTTGACCGTTGTGAGCTAGCTGTCTTGCACAAATATGGAGGAAAGATTCCATTGGCGTGCTATAGCCATTGTAATGGTTTAGAATCTGACTGGAAAATTCAATTTTACTGACATTTTCGACCAATATCGAGGTGAGTTAGTTTTCTTACATAAATAAGGAGGAATGGTTCCATTGGTGTGCTATAGCCATTGTAATGGTTTAGAATCTGACTGGAAAATTCAATTTTATTGGCATTTTCGACTTATATAGTGGTGAGCTATCTTTCTTGCTAAGATAAGGAGGAAGGATACTTTTGGCGTGCTGTAGCCATTGCAATGCTGTAGAATCTGGCTGGAAAATTCAATTTCATTGACATTTTCGACAAATATCGTGGTGAGCTAATATTCTTGCATAAATAAGGAGGGAAGATTTTACTGGCGTACTATAGCCATTGCAGCGCTATAGATTACGGCTGGAAAATTCAATTTTATTGTCATTTTCGACTAATATCGTGGTGATCAAATTTTCTAGCATAAATAAGGAGGGAAGATTTTATTGGCGTGCTATAGCCACTGCAGAGCTGTAGAATCCGGCTGGAAAACTCAATTTTACTGACATTTTCGACCAATATCGTGGTGAGTTGGCAGTCTTACATAAGAAAGGCGGAATGGTTCCATTGGCGTGCTATAGCCATTGTAATGGTTTAGAATCTGACTGGAAAATTCAGTTTTATTGCCATTTTCGACAAATTTCGTGTTGAGCTAACTTTCTTGCATAAGTGAGGTTCATAAGTAAGGAGGACAGATTCTATTGGCGTGCTACAGCCGTTGCATTGCTATAGGATCTCGGTGGAAAATAAAATTTTACTGACATTTTCGACTAATATCGTGGTGAGCTAACTTTCTTTCATAAATAAGTAGGAAAGATATTATTGGCGAGCTATAGCCATTGCAGATCTATAGAATCCGTCTGGAAAATTCAATTTTATAGTCATTTTCGACTAATACAGCGGTGAGCTAACTTTCTTGCATAAATGAGGAGGAAAGAGACTATTGGCGTGCTATAACCATTGCATTGCTATAGGGCCTTGTCGGAAAATTCACTTTTATTGGCATTTTCGCTAATATCGTGCTGAGCTAACTTTCTTCCATATTTAGGAGGAAAGA
>NW_016938787.1:0-3865 GCF_001483705.2 Eufriesea mexicana | reverse complement strand
CAATATTTTCTGCTCGTCTCTGGTGAGGCCAGCAATAGTGGTCTCGTCACGTTCGGTTGTATTTTGTTGCGGTCGGTTTGGTTAGGTGATGTCAAGCTCGGTCGGGTTGTTGTTGACTTTCGTGCTACACAATGCTGTCTTGGGGATTTCTGCGCTCGGCTGTACTCTACTATATTCGGCTTGGCCCTGGGTTGGCAAGTAATAGTGGTCGCGGAAGTTATGTTGAGTTAGGCTACGTTCGATTATTCTACGTCAGGACAAGTTTGGTCAGAAAGGCTTTGACTTTCTTGTTATTAATTGTTATACTCTAGGTTCCTGTGAGCCACTGTGCTCTGCTGTATTCTGCTTGGCTCTAGGGAGTTCGGCGGCAGCGGCCGCGGCACGCCCTGCTGCCATACGCATCGTTTGGCTATGTTAGGTTAGGAAAGGTTAGTTTAAGGTAACCTCGAATTTTGTAACATACACTGCTATTCGGTAGATCTCTGCGCTGTGCATTGCTCTGCTATGCTCTGCTCAACTCTGGGGAGGCAAGCAATAGCGGTCGAGGCACGTTAGGTTGCGTTAGGCTACGTTGGGTTATGATAGATTTGGCAAGGTTAGTATTGGCTACTTTGACTTTTGCGCTTTGAACTGCTATTCCGTGGGTTCCTATGATCTACAGTGCTCTACTTTATTCCGCCCGGCACCGGGGACGGCTGCAGAAGTGGTCGCGGCACGTTCCGTTGTGATACTCTTCGATTGGTTTGGCTAGGATATGTCAGGTCATGTCAGTGCACCTTCGACTTTTGTGCTATGCTCTGCAAGGCGGTGGATTTCTGCGCGCTATTGCGCTATAGTATACTCTGCCTGCCTCTGTGAAGGTCAGCAATAAAGGTCTCGTCCTGCTAGGTTGAGTTAGCTTACTTTTGTGTATGTTACGTTCGGCTTGGTTAGGTGGGTCAACTTTGACTTCTGCGCAATTCACAGCTATTCGGAGGATTTCTGGTCTCTGGTGTGCTCTATTGTGCTCTGCCTGGCCCTGGGGAGGCCACCAATATTGGTCTCGTCACGTTACATTGAGTTACTCTACGTTTTGATAGGTTAGGTAAGATCAGGTTTTATCAGGATTTGTTTGACTTCTGTGCTATACACTGCAATGCGGTGGTGTTCTGCGCACTGCTGTCCTCTGGTATTTTCTTTTTGGCTCTTGGGAGGCCAGCAATAGTGGCCTCCGCACCTTAGGTTGAGCTATGCTACTTTCGGTCATGTTACGTATGGTAAGGCTCGGATAGGATATCTTCGAGTCTTGTGCTGATCACTGTAATGCGGTGGGTTTCTGTGCGTTACTCTGCTCCAGTATATTCTGCTTGTCTTTGTGGAGTTCAGCAGTAGTGGTATGGTGGTGTTAAGTTGGGTTTGCTTACGTTGGGTTAAGTGCCGTTTGGCTAGGTTAGGACAGGAAACACTGTCTTTTGTGCCTTACACAGCTACTCGGTGCGTTTCTGCGCTCCAATGTGCTCTAGTATACTCTGCTTGGCTCCAGGGTGGCCAGCAATATTGGGATCGGCACGATATGTTGCGTCACACTACGTTTGGGTAGGTCAGGTTAGGTCAAGTGAGGTATGGGTTTCTTTGGCCCTTGTGCCTTTCACTGCATTGTGGTGGATTTCTGCTCTCTACTGTGCTCTAATATGTCCTGCTTGGCTCTGGGGTGGCCGGCAGTACTGGACACATCGCGATATGTTGCGTTACACTACGTTCGGATAGGTTAGGTTAGGTCATGTTAGGCCAGTGTAAGTTTAACTTTTGTGCTATACCCCATATTACGGAGAATTTCCGTGCTCTGGTGTGCTGTTGTACAATCTGCGTTGGCCTCGTGAGACCAGCAATAGTGGCACCGGCACGTTAGGTTGAGCTATGCTAAGTTTGGCTGCGTTTAGTTTGGTTAGTTAAGGATAGGCTAACTTACACTTTTGTGCTATATACTGCAGTGAGCGTATTACTGCGCTCTACAGTGTTCTAATATTTTCTACTCGGCTCTGTGGAGGACAAACCATAGTCGTCCCGGGACGTTGGGTTGAGTTGTGTTACGCTCGGTTATGTTAGGCTTGGTTAAGCTTGGTCAGGTTATCTTTGGCTTTCGTGCTGTACATTGCTACACGGAGGATTCCTGTTATCGACTATGCTCTACATATTATGCTTGTCCCGGTGTAGGCCAGCAATAGTGGTGGCAGCACGTTATGGTGTGCAATGACACGCTTGGTTGGGTTACGTTATCGTGGGTTAGGTGCGGTTGGCTACGACTTTTGTGTTATACACTGTGATTCTATGGATTCCTGCGCTCTACTGTCATCAAGTATTCTCTGCTCGACTCTGGGGAGGCCAGCAACAACTGTCGCGGTACGTAATGTTGTGCTACGTTACATTTGGTTATGTGAAGATTGGATAAATAAGGAAAAGATACCTTTGACTTTTGTGCTATACGGTGCTCTTAGGTGTATTTCTGCCCTGCAGTGTGCTCCACTATATTCTGTTCGCCTCTGGGCTGGCCAGCAATGGAGGTCTCGGCACATTATGTTCAGATTTAATACGATTGGTTAGGTTAGGTTAAGTCACGCTAGGATAGGATACATTCGACTCCTGTGCTATAAACTGCAGTACGCTAAATTTCTGCGCCCTACCTTGCTCTAGCACATTCCGCTTGCCTCTGTCGAGGCCAGCAATTGTGGTCTCGTCATGTTAGGTTCTGCATCCTTGCTCTAGCACATTCTGCTTGCCTCTGTCGAGGCCAGCAATTGTGGTCTCGTCATGTTAGGATCTGCTAGGATACGTTTGGTTATGTTACGTTTGGCTAGGTTAGGAAAAGCTACTGTGAGTTTTGTGCTATACACTGCTAGTCGGTGGATTTCTGCATTCTACTGTGCCCTAATATTCACTGCATGCCCCTGGGGAGTCCAACAGTATGTTCTCGTCACTTTATGTTGAGTTACACTACGTTTGAGTAGGTTAGGTTGGGTCGGCTAGGTAAGGACGTCTTCGAACTTTTGTGCTATTCGCAGCATTGCGGTGGATTTCTGGCCACTACAGTGCTCTAGCACACTCTGCTTGTCCGTATGGAGGTCAGCAATAATGGTCTCATCGTATTAGGTCGAGTTAGTTTACGTTCGCGTGTGAAACGATTGGCTAGGTTAGTGTAAGCTACTACGGCTTTTGCACTTTACGCTGCTATTCCGTAGATTTCTGTGATATACAGTAACCTACTACATTCTGCTTGGCCCTGGTGAGGCCAGGGTCTGTGTTCGCGGCAAGTCATACTTAACTATGGTACGTTTGGTTAGTTCAGGTTAGGGCATGTTTGGTTGGTTTGCCTTTGGCTTTTGTGATATACACAGCAATGCTTTGGATTTCTGCGCTCCACGTTGCTCTACTATACTCTGCTCGACCCTGCGGTGGCGAGCAATAGCGGTAGGGGCACGTTAGTTTGAGTTATGTTTCGTTTGGTTAGGTTACGTTAGGTTAAGTATTGTTAGGATAGATTTGACTTTCATGCTATACAATATTATTTGGTGTATTTCTGTGATCTACTGTGCTCTACTACATTCTGCTTGCCAATGAGGATACCTGGAGTAGTGGTGGCTGCACGTTATGTTGAGTTGTGCTACGCTTGGTTAGGTTAGGTGAGGTCAGTTTAAGCCTTGATATCTACGGCTTTCGTGCTATTCACTGCAATGCGGTGGATTTCTACGTTGTAATTTGCTCTGGTACCTTCTTCTCGTCTCTGCGGAGGCGAGCAATTGTGGTCTCGGCATGTTTGGTTTAGTTACGTTACGTTTGGGCATGTCACGTTTGCCTAGGTTAAGGTATACTACATTGACTTTTGCGGTTT
>NW_016938786.1:0-1054 GCF_001483705.2 Eufriesea mexicana | reverse complement strand
CAGAGTACAGCATAGCAATGCTGAACGCAGGAATCGACCGAATAGTAGTGTATGGTGCAAAAGCCAAGGCTGTCTAAACCTAACCCAAACAAACGTAACCTACCCAAACATACCATACGGCAAACTAGCGTGACGATACCACTATTACTCGCATCCGATCGAAAAGCCGAACAGAGCACATTAGATCACAGTAGAGAGTAGAAATCCACCGAATAGCAGTGCATAGCACAAAAGACAAAGCTGTCCCAGCCTAACCTAACAAAACGTAGCATATCCAAACGTAACTTAACTCCGCCTAACAGCCCCACACCACTATTGCTAACCTCCGCAGATCCAAGCAGAATACACCAGAGCTCAGTAGAGTGAAGAAACCCTCCGAATGGCAGTGTAGAGCGCAAAAGTCAAGGTTATCCCCTATTATCCTAGCCAACCGGAACAAAACCAAACGTAGCCTAACACATCCTAACTTGCAGCGACCCCTATTGCCAAAATCCCCACCGCCAAGCAGAACATATTAAAAGGGAGTATATCGCAGTAGTCTAAACGATGTCATTGTACAGCAGAAGTGTCAAGGGTACCCTAACCTGTCCCAGACCACCTTAACCAAACCGAATGTAACCCAACTGAACCTATCGTGCCCAGGCAACAATTGCTGGCCTCCACATTGTCCAGCAGAGTATAGTAGAGCTGAGTAGTGCGCAGAAATCCACCGAGAAATAGTCTGTGCCAAGAAAGTCATGGCTATCAATAACTAACCCAAGCGAGCGTAACCTAGCCAAACGTAACTTAGCTCAACCTAACGCGCCGATACCACTATTGCTGGACCCCAAGTGCCAAGCAGAGCATATCAGAGCACCGTAGAGCCCATAAGTCCACCGAATAGCTGTGTACAGCAGAAAAGTCAATTCTATCATGCCCTAACCAAACCAAACGTAACATAACTGAACGTGACCTAACTCAATCTAACGTGCTTAGACAGCCATTGCTGACGTCTACAGAGCCATGCAGAATGTACTAGGGCGCAGGAGAGAGCACAAATCCGCCGCACTGCTGT
>NW_016938785.1:0-496 GCF_001483705.2 Eufriesea mexicana | reverse complement strand
AGTCGAAAATGTCAATAAAATTGAATTTTCCAGGAAGATTCTATGGCTTTGCAATGCCTATAGCACACCAATAGAGCCTTTCCTCCATATTTATGCAAGAAAGTTAACTCACAGCAATATTAGCCGAAAATGTCAATGAAATTGGATTTTCCAGCCAGATTCTACAGCATTGCAGTGGATATAGCAGGCCAAAAGTATCTTTCCTCCTTACCTACGCAAGAAAGATAGCCCACAATGATATAAGTCGGAAATGTCAACAAAATTGTATTTTCCAGCCAAATCTATATCACTGCAACGGCTATAGCACTCAAAAAGCATATTTCCACCTTACTTACGCAAGGAAGTTAGCTCACCACGATATTAGTCGAAAATGTCAACAAAATTATAATTTCCAGCCACATTCTATATCATTGCAATGGCTACAGCACTCAAAAAGCATCATCCCTCTATACTTACACAAGGAAGTTAGCTCACCACGATATTAGTCGAAAATGTC
>NW_016938784.1:0-1371 GCF_001483705.2 Eufriesea mexicana | reverse complement strand
AAGCAACCCTGACCTAACGAAGCCTGACCTAACCTAACCATACGTAATCTAACACAACCTAACGTGCCGCGACCAGTATTGCTGGAATCCCCAGAGACAAGCAGAACATATGAGAGCACAGTAGATCGAAGGAATTAGCCGAATATCTGTGTATAACGCAAAAATCAAAGCTATCCTTCCTTACCTGACCAACCATAACGTAACCAAGCGTAACATGACTCATCCTAGAGTGCCGAGACCGCTCTTGCTTCCATCCACAGAGCGAAGCACAACATATTGGAGGAGAGTAGAGCGCAGAAATGAATAGAATCGCAGTGCATAGAACAGGCGTCGAATCTACCCTATACTAGATGACCATACTTAACATAACCGAACGTAGCTTAACTCAACGCAGCGTGTCTAGATCACTATTTCTAGCCCCCCAAGAGCTAAGCAGAATATACCAGAGCACAAAAGTGTCAGGTATCCCAACCGAACCTGTCCTATACGAACCTAATCGTACGTAGGGTAACTAAACCTAACCAGCCGAGACCTCTATTGCTGACCAGCCCAGGGCTAAGCGGAAATGTTAGAGCACGGTACAGCGCTGAAGTCCACCGCGTAAACATGTATAGCACGAAAATCAAGGCTACCCATAGTCTGAAATCCATATAATCGCAGTGCATATCACAAAAATCAACGTTACTCTATCATAACGTAATAGATTGTAACATAACCAAATGTAACCTAACTGAACCTAACGTGCTGCGGCCACTATTGCTAGCCTCCCCGGACCAGAGCAGAGCGTTTTAAAGGAGAGTTGGCCGCAGAAATCCATAGAATGGCAGTGTATAGCAGAAAAGTCAAAGCTATCCATACCTAACCCAATCTAACGTAACCTAACCAAACGTAGCCTAACTCGACCTAACGCGTCGAGACCTGCATTGCTGCACTCCACGGGGGCAAGCACAATATATTAGAGGAGAGTAGAATGCAGAACTTCATAGTAACGCAGTGTACAGTACAAAATTCAAAGCTACCTTATCCTAGCCTAACCAAACGTAGCATAAACGAACGTAACTGAACTGAACATAACATGCCGAGGACACCATCCCTGGTCTCCCAAGAGCCAAGCGTGTCGTACAAGAGAACAGTGGAACGCAGAAATTCACCGAAGAGCAGTGTATAGCACAAAAGTGTGAGCCTTCATCTCCTAACCCAACAAATCGTGACACAACCAAACTTAGCATAGCTTCACTTAACGTACCGCAACAGCAATTGCTTGCCTCCGGAGAGTCGTGCAGAATATAGTAGAGGAGAGAAGTGCAAATAAATCCACAGAGTCGAATTGTATAGTAGAGAAGTCAAAGCTGTCCAAACTAACATTACCTA
>NW_016938783.1:0-260 GCF_001483705.2 Eufriesea mexicana | reverse complement strand
GTTGAGCACAAAAGTCAAAGCTATCCAAACTAGACCGAACATAAGCAAACATAGCCAAACGTAGTCTAACTCAACCTATCGTGCGGTAATGAGTATTGCTGACCTCTACAGAGCCAAGCAGAACATATTAGAGTCGAGGAGAGCGCCGAAATCCATAGGCCGTAGGGTATAGCAGAAGAGTCAAGGCTACCCTAACATGATCCAAACAAACATAACATAACCAATAGTGACATAATTCAAGCTAATGTGCCGCGGCTTCC
>NW_016938782.1:0-1208 GCF_001483705.2 Eufriesea mexicana | reverse complement strand
TCCCTGCTTTGCGCTGAGAGGCCTTAAACTGTATCTGCGGCGTTTTCGGTTGCGTTATTGTACATTTCGCTAGGTTTGGTTAGGTAACGTTTGGTCAGGATATCTTTGACTTTTATACTTTTGCGCTATCCACTGCAGTGCGGTCGATTCCTTCGCTCTACTGTTCCCTGATATATTTTGCTTGGCGCTTTGGAGACCGGCAATACTGGTCGCGGCACGTTAGGTAGTGCCAGATTACGTTTGGTGCGGTTAGTTTATTTTAAGCTATGTTAGGACAGCATCGACTTTTGTGCTCACAAGGCTATCCTATGGACTGCTGTGCCCTACAGTGCCCTATTTGAATATGCTTGTCTTTGTGGGCGTCAGCAATAGTGGTCGCAGCACGTTACGTTTTGTTGCTTTATGTTTTGGTAGGTAAGGTTAGGTGTGGTTTGGTGAGGTTATCCTAGAATTTTATGCTGCACACTCCTCTTCGGTGGATCTTTACGTCCTACATTGCTCTACCATACTCTGCTCGAGCATGGGGTGCCCAGTAGTATTCGACACGTCACGTTAGTTTAGGTCAGATTACGTTTGGTCGAATTAGGTTATTTTGGTTGAGGTTTGTGTAGCTTGACTTTTGCGCTCAACGCCGCTATCATATTGTCTCCTGTGCCCTAAGGTGCTCTATCATCATCTGCTAGTCTCTGGGGACGCCGCCAATAGAGGTCACGGCACGTTACGTTGAGTTATGTTGCGGTTGGGTAAGCCAGCTTAGGCTGGGCGTATTAATGGTAGCTTTGACATTCGTGCAATCTACTGCCTTTTTCGGTGGGTTTCTGCGCTCTACTGTGATGTACCATACTCCGCTTGGTACTGTGGATGCCAAGAATAATGATCGCGGCGGGACAGGTCCAGTTATGCTATGTTTGGTTGGAATAGGTTTCTTAAGGTTTCGTTAGGATAGCTTTGACTTTTGTGCTTTACACTGCTATGCGGCGGATTCCTGAGTTCTACGGTGCACTAGTGAATTCTGGTTGTATCTGTGGAAGTCAGCAATAGTGGTCTAGGCTCGTTAGGTTGGTTAGGTTACGTTTGGTTGTGTTACGCTTGGCTAGGTTAAGCTAGCATAGCCTTGACTTTTGTAATTTAAGCTGCTGCTCTACGGATTTCTGCGCCCTACTGTATTCTTATATGCTCTGCTTGCCCCTGGGGAGGCTGGCAATAGT
>NW_016938781.1:0-1217 GCF_001483705.2 Eufriesea mexicana | reverse complement strand
AAATTCAATTTTATTGACATTTTCGACTAATATCGTGGTGATCTAATTTTCTTGCATAAATAACGAGGAATGATTATGCTGGTTGATTATACTGGCGTGATATAGCCATTGCAGAGCTATAGAATCCGGCTGGAAAATTCAATTTTATTGACGTTTTCGACTAATATCGTGATGAGCTAACTTTCTTGCTTAGATAAGGAGGAAGGATTCTGTTGGGGTGCTATGGCCATTGCGATGCTAAAGAATCTGCCTGGAAAATGCAATTTTATTGACATTTTCGTCTAATATCGTGGTGAACTAGCTGTCTTGCATAAATAAGTAGGAATGATTCTATTGGCGTGCTATAGACATTGCAGAACTATTGAATCCGGGTGGAAAATTCAATTTTATTGACATTTTCGCCATATACCGTGGTGAGCTACCTCCCTCTCATACGTAAGGACGCAGGATTCTATTCGAGTGCTGTCATAGCTATCGCAATGTCTTAGAATCTCGGTGGAAAATTCAATTTTCTTGACATTTTCGACTAATATCGTGGTGAGCTAACTTTCGTGCATAAATAAGGGGGAAAGATTCCATTGACGTGCTATAGCCATTGCATAGCTATAGAATCCGGCTGGAAAATGCAATTTTATTGACGTTTTCGACTAATATCGTGATGAGCTAACTTTCTTGCTTAGATAAGGAGGAAGCATCCTGTTGGAGTGCTATGGCCATTGCAATGCTAAAGCATCTGCCATGAAGATTCAATTTTATTGACATTTGCGACTGTTATCGTGGTGAGCTAACTTTCTTGCATAAATGAGGAGGAAAGGATCTACTGGCGTACCATAGCCATGGCAATGATCTAGAATCTGCCAGGAAAATTCAATTTTATTTACATTTTGGCCAATATCGTGGTGCGCTAGCTTTCGTGCATAAATAAGCTGGGTGGATTCTATTGACGTGCTGTAGCTATTGCAGAGCTTTAGAATCCGGCTGGAAAATTCAAATTTAATTGACATTTTCGACTAATATCCTGGTGAGCTGACTTTCTTGCATAAATGAGGGAGAAAGATTCTTTTGGCGTACCGTAGCCATGGCAATGTTCTAGATTCTGCCTGGAATATTCAATTTTATGGACATTTTCGAATAACATCGTGGTGAACTAATTCTCTTGCACAAATAAGGAGTAATGATTCTATTGGCGTGCTATAGCCATTGCAGAGCTATAGAAT
>NW_016938780.1:0-1106 GCF_001483705.2 Eufriesea mexicana | reverse complement strand
ATACTTCCATACATATATACATCCGTACATCCATACTTTCGTACATAAACCCTTCCGTACATCTATCCATCCTTCTATACATACATACATTCATCAAAACATACATCCATACATACAATCATACATCCATCCATCCATCCATCCATACATACATCAATACATGCATCCATACAGACACAAATACATTCGTCCATACATACGTCCATACACACATCCTTCCATACAACCATACATAGATCCATAGATATATCCATACATATAACCGTACATACATCCATACATCCTTACACACATCCAACTATCCATCCATTCATCCATACATCCATACATACATCAATACATTCATACTTCCATCCACACATCCAGACATATATACATCCATACATCCACACATCCGTACATCCATACATTCGTACATCAATACATACATACATACATACATATATACATCCATCTATCCATACATCCGTTCTTCCACACATTATTTCATTCATACATCCCTCCATCCATACACACTTACATCTATACAACCAGACATCCATACACATATACATCCATAAATCCATCCATCCATACATCCACACAACAATGCATCCATCCATCCATCCATCCATCCATACAAACATCAATACATGCATCCATGCAAACACAAATACATTCGTCCATACATACATCCATACACACATCCTTCCATACATCCATACATACATCCATAGATATATCCATACATCCATCCGTACATACATCCATACATCCACGCATCCAAGTATCCATAAATCCATAAATCCGTACTTCCATCCATCCATCCATACATCCACCCAACCATACGTACATCCATACATACATTCATACATACATCCACCCATCCATACATCCATCGATTCATACATCCATACAACAATCCATCCATCCACCCATCCATATATGCATACATACATCAATACATATATCCATACATACACAAATACATTCGTCCATACATACATCCATACACACATCCATACATACAACCACCCATACATCCACACATACATCCATACACACATCCATACATACGTACATACAACCATACATTATTGCATACATACATCTGTATAACAATACAA
>NW_016938779.1:860-1071 GCF_001483705.2 Eufriesea mexicana | reverse complement strand
CAGGTCAGGTCAGGTCAGGTCAGATCATGCCAGGCGAGGCCAGGTCGTGTCAGGTCAGGTCAGGTCATGTCAGATCAGGTCATGTCAGACAGGTCAGCTCAAGTCAGGTAAGTTCGGGTAAATTCAGGACAGGTCAGGTCAGGCCAGGTACTGTCAGGTCAGGTATTGCCAGGTCATGTAACGTCAAATCAGGTCAGTCAGGTCAGGTCAG
>NW_016938779.1:0-640 GCF_001483705.2 Eufriesea mexicana | reverse complement strand
TTCATGTCAGGTCAGGTCAGATCAGGTCAGGTCAGGTCAGGTCAGCCCAGGCGAGGCCAGGTAGGGTCAGGTCAGGTTAGGTCAGGTCAGGTCAGAGCAGCAATGTCAGGTCATTTCAGGCCAGGTAAGGTCAGTTAAGGTCAGGTCAGGTCAGGTCAGGTCAGGTCAGGTCAGGTCAGGTCAGGTCAGGCCAGGCGAGGCCAGGTAGGGTCAGGTCAGGTTAGGTCAGGTCAGGTCGGAGCAGTAAGGTCAGGTCTGATCAGGTCAGGTTAGGTCAGGTCAGGTCAGAGCAGTAAGGTCAGTTCATGTCAGGTAAGGTCAGGTCAGGTAAGGTCAGTTCAGGTCAGCTCAGGTCAGGTCAGGTCAGTTCATGTCACGTCAGGCCAGGTCAGGCCAGGTCAGGTAAGGTCAGTTCAGGTCAGGTAATGTCAGGTCAGGTCAGGTCAGGTCTGGTAAGGTTAGGTCAGGTCCGGTCACGTCAGGTCATGTCAGGTCACGTCACGTCAGGTCAGGTCAGGTAGTGACAGGTCAGAGCAGGTCTGGTCAGCTCAGGTCAGGTCTTGTAAGGACAGAAAACCTCAGTTCAGTTCAGTTCAGGTCAGGTCAGGTCAGGTCAGGCCATGTCACGTCAGGCCAGGTC
>NW_016938778.1:0-504 GCF_001483705.2 Eufriesea mexicana | reverse complement strand
TTGAGCTGGATTACGTATGGTTATTTTACGATTTGTTAGGGTAGGTAAGCATAGCTTTGACTTTAGTGCTATAGTCCGCTGTTGGGTGTATTTCTGCGCCCTACAGTGCTCCAATATTTTTGCCTAGGCTCTGGGAGGAACAGCAATAGTGGCCTCGGCACGTTATGTTCGGTCCCGTTACGTCCTGTTAGGTTGGGCTGGGCTAAGTTTTCCTAGGGTAGCTTTAACAATTGGGTTGTACGCTGCTATTCGGTGGACCTCTGCGCTCTACTGAGCTCCACTGTGTCCTGCTTGGCTGTGGGGCAGCAATAGCGGTTTCGTCGCGTTGGGTTGTGTTTGGCTATGTTTGGGTTAGGCTTAGGTCGCTTTGACTCTACTGATGTACCCTGCTATTCTGTGGACTTCTGCGTTGGACTCTCCAATAATGTGTTCTCCTTGGCTCTGTGGAGGCAAGAAGTTGTGGTCGCGGCACGTTAGTTTCGGTTATGTTGCGTTCGGTTACGT
>NW_016938777.1:0-895 GCF_001483705.2 Eufriesea mexicana | reverse complement strand
CTGATACACGTAATATTGATTTTAATGCTCAGTTGAATCCAGCAGAGCAACGCGATTGAAAGCCCTGGGAGTGGCAGAATGCATCGTCTAAGTATACTTCGTGTTGAATTACAGCTTTCATACCGCACGATGAGTCCGAATATTTTTCACCTAATCACGTTGCTCTTCGGTGATCCCCTAATTCCTTACCCTTTCAACGTTCAAAACCTGTTCTCTCGCTTTCTTTCCCAATCCACGACAACAACGACTTCTCTCCGAGTGTCACATTAATGACGGAAAGTAAACTCGGATGCACCGTGCATCGGTAAATTGCTCGCGATGTTATCTGCAGGTAGTAAGTACTGGGAAACTTAGGGATAGAGACTCATTTATTTGGATGATAAACTGCCAATAAATGCTTGTCAGCAGTTAGATGCAACGAACGATACGAGTTCAAAGAAGGTGCCACGTGGACAGGGTGCTCCCTGCTTATTCACCCATGTGGAACGAAGTTTTGCTGTAATTTTACATACATACGAACGACAAGAAGCGGCTTTTGCACGATTCACGGTGAGTGGTTTCGAAATTCCTGTGTAAGCTTCTCGTGCCCGTAAAGCCGGACTCACGCGTTTTTAAGAGAACATGCCGAATTTCCAACGCGACGAAAGAAAACGTAAACCGATGGGCAAACGACGTGCTCTCTCAGTCGTATTCCGCCATAGTTCCAAGTTATATTACATTTTATATCATCATTCGTGCGATAAGAATTTTAAGCGTGCGCGGTTTATATCGTCGCGCAGTCCCCTCTTCGTGATCCAATTTGCGACCGCGAGTTTTCCTTTCATCGTAAATACGCCTGAGATATATCTCACTCTTCTCAGGACCACCTGCCTTGTGACCCTCGCACGAATTTCGA
>NW_016938776.1:0-710 GCF_001483705.2 Eufriesea mexicana | reverse complement strand
GCAATTGCATTCGTGTCTCGATAGGATGAATTAGGTTACGTTTGGTTAGGTTACATTTTGCTGCGCTTCGTTATGGTGGCTTTGACTTTTGGTCCATTCACTGCTGTTAGGACGATTTCAGCGTTCTACATTGCTCCGCTATAATCTGCTTACCGCACGTGAGGCCAGTAACGGCGGTCGTGGCACGTCAGCTTGTGTTACGTTACGCCTGCTAATGTTACGCTTGGTTAGTTTAGCACAGGATGGCTCACACTTTTGTGCCATACACTGCAACGCGGTGGATTCCTGCGCTCTACTGTGCTCTAACATGCTCTGCTTGACGCTGTGGAGGACGGCAGTACTGCTGTCGGCACGTTAGGTTGAGTTATGACACGTTTGGTTGGTTCACGTTTGGATAGGTTAGGATAAGACAACTTTGACTTTTGCGCTACGCACTGCAATTCGGTAGATTTGTGCGCTCTACATTGCTCTACTATACTCCGCTCGACTCCCGGGAGGCTAGATATAGCGGCCGCGGCACATTACATTTAGTTAGGCTACGCTTGTTTAGGTTACGTTAGGTTACGTTTGGTTAGGATGGCTTCGACATTTGATTTATACACTCCTATTCGGTGTATTTCTGCCCTCTACTGTGATCTAGTATGCTCTGATTGGCTATGTGGTTGCCAGCATTTGTAGTCGCGGCACGTAATGCTGAGTTAGGGTATGTT
>NW_016938775.1:0-898 GCF_001483705.2 Eufriesea mexicana | reverse complement strand
TATCCAAACCTAACCCAAACCAACATAACAAAGCCAAACGTAACCTGACTAAGCACAGCCTGTTTAGACCGCAATTACTGGCGTCCCCAGAGTTGAGCAGAGAATAGTAGAGCAACGAAGATCGGAGAAATAAGCCGAATAGCAGAGTACAGCGCAAAAGACAAAGATATCCTGTCCCACCCTATCCAAACGTGGTATAACCAAAGACAACATAATATATTCAAACGTGCCGAGACCACTATTGCTGGCATCCCCTGAGCCAAGCAGAATATACTAGAGCACAGTAGAACCCAGAAAGCCACCATGTAGCAGTGTACAGTACACAGGTGAAAAATATTCTAACCTAACCTGACCTAACCAGACCAAACCAAGCGTAGAATAACCAACAGTTTCGAGCCGAGACATCTATTGCTGGCCTCGACAGAGACAAGCGGAACATACTAGAGAAAAGTAGGTAAGTAGGGCGCATAAGTCCACCGAATAGCGGTGTGTAGCGTAAGGGTCAAAGCTACCACATTCTAACCTATCCAAACGTAACACAGCCAACCGTTGCATATGTCAACCGATCGTGACGAGCCCACTATTGCTGGACTCGCCACGCCCAAGCAGAATATAGTAGAGTACAGAAGAGCGCAGAAATGCACCGAATAATGGTGTATAGCACAAAAGTCGATGCTATCCTGTGTAAACCAATCCAAACGTAGCATAAGGAAACGCAAAACAACTCAGACCAACGTTCCGAGACCAATACTGCTGGCCACACCACAGCCAAGCAGATTACACCAGAGAGCAGTAGAACGCAGGAAGCCACCTAATTGTAGTGCACAAAAGTCAGAGCAGCCCCAACCCTGCAAATCCAAACCTAGCATAACCAAACGTAACATAACTCAAAGAACCG
>NW_016938774.1:0-497 GCF_001483705.2 Eufriesea mexicana | reverse complement strand
TTATGTTACGATTGGTTCGTTAGGAGAGTATAGATATGACTTTAGTGCTATTATCTGCTATTAGGTCGATTTCTGCACCGTAAAGGACTCAAATGTTATCAGCTTCGCTCCGGAAAGGCCAGCAATAGTTGTCTGGGCGCGTTACTCTGAGTTTGGTTACTTTCGGGTAGGTTGGGTTATGCTACGTTTGGTGAGGACAGCCTTCACCTTCTGCTGCACACATACTCGGTGGACTTCTCCGCCGTACAGTGCTCCAGTATGTCCTCCTTGACACGGGGTGGGGCTGCTGACTCTGTCTCGACGCGTTAGGTTGGGTTAAGCAACGTTAGGCTGTTTTCGGTTGAGTTGGGTTAGGTCTGCGTAGCTATGACTTTACAGATATACTCTGCGATTCTATGGACTTCTGCGTCCTACTCTGCAATAGTGCGTTCTGATTGACTCTGCGGCGGTCAGCAATTGAGGTCGCGGCACGTTAGGTTGAGCTACGTTACGTTTTG
>NW_016938773.1:0-364 GCF_001483705.2 Eufriesea mexicana | reverse complement strand
CGGTAGCTTCAACTTTTCTGCTGCACGAAGCTATTCGGTGAGCTTCTGGGCTATACTGTGCTCTAGTATGTCCTGCTGGACTCTGAGAGCGCAGCAACAGCGGTCTCGGCGCTTTAGGTTGAGTTAGGCTATGTTTGGTTATGTTCCGTTGGCTTGGGTTAGGTCTTGTGTTGCTTCGACTTTTCTGTTATACACTGCGATTCAATGGACTTCTGCACTTTACTCTTCACTAATGTGTTCTGCTTGTCTCTGGGGTGGCCAGCAATAGTGGTCGCGCCACGTCAGCTAGAGTTAAGTTACGTTTGGTTACTTTACTATTGCATAGGTTTAGATAGGATAGCTTTGACTTCAATGCTATAGTCCG
>NW_016938772.1:0-328 GCF_001483705.2 Eufriesea mexicana | reverse complement strand
GAATCTTCCTGGAAAATTCAATTTTATTGACATTTTCGACTAATATCGTGGTGAGCTAACTTTCTTGCATAAATAAGGTGGAAAGATTCTATTGGCGTGCAATAGCCATTGCAATGCTCCGGAATCTGTCTGGAAAATTCAGCTTTACTTACATTTTGGACTTATATCGTGGTGAGCTAACTTTCATGCATAAATAAGGAGGAGAGATTCTATTAGCATGCTATAACCGTTGCATTTCTATGGCATCTTGCTGGAAAGCTCAATCTTATTGACATTTTCGACTAATATCGTGATGACTTAACTTCCTTGCATAAGTAAGGATGAAAGA
>NW_016938771.1:0-1458 GCF_001483705.2 Eufriesea mexicana | reverse complement strand
CCATACATCCATAAGTACGTCCAACCATACAACCACCCATCCATACATACATCCATACGTACAATCATATATTCATTCATACATACCCCCATACATCCATCCTTAGATACATCCACACATACATCAATGAATACATCAATAAAAACAACCATACTTACATCCATGCATACATCCGTACACACAACCATACATACGTCCACACAAACATCCATTCATACATCCATACATCCATAAATCCATACATCCATGCATCCATTCATCCATACATCCGTGCATGCATTCATCCAAACATCCATACGTACATACATCCATACATCCGTACATACATACACCCATGCATACATATATCCATACACCATCCCACCCATACATCCATCGATCCACACATCCATCGATCCACACATCCATCCATCCATACATCCATCCACCAATCCATCCATCCATCTATACATCCATACATACATAAATACATACGTCCATACATAGAACCATACATTCATTCATACATACATCCATAGATTCTTCCTTAGATACACCCACACGTACATCCACACATACATCCATAGAAACATCCACAAAAACATCCATACATGCATCCATACATCCTCACACTCATGCATCCATACATCTGTATAACAATACATCCATCCTTCCATATATCCTGCCATCCACACATACATCCACCAATACATCCATCCATCCATACACCCATACATCCATACATCCATACAGCCATACATATATACATCCATACGTCCATACATCCATACATCCGTCCACCAATACCTCAATCCATCCATACATCCATCCATCCATACAACCATTCATGCATACATACATGCATCCGTACATCCACCTTGCCATACATCCACCCATCCATATATCCACCCATCCATACATCCACCGAACCATTCATCAATCCATCCATACATCCATCGATCCATACATCCGTACATTCATAAAATCCATACATCCATAAATCCATCCATCCACTCCTCCATCCATCCATAGATCCATTGATCCATACGTCCATGCATATATAGTTCCATTCATTCACACATATATTCAACCATACATACATGAATCCAACCACCATTCTATCCATCCATCAATACATCCATACATACTTCAATACATATATCATGAAACATAAATCCAGTCATCCATCAATACATCCATCCATCCATACAAGCACTCATCCATACATCCATCCATAAATACATCCATCCAACCATACATACTTCCGTAAATACATCCATACATACACACATACATCCATTTATCCATACATACATGCATTCATACATCCATCCATCCATGCATCCATTCATATATACATCCATACATCCATACATCCGTACACCCATACATTCATACATACATACATTCATACACACATGCATCCATACATGTATACGTCCATACGTACATACATCAATACATCCATCCACCCATACA
>NW_016938770.1:0-499 GCF_001483705.2 Eufriesea mexicana | reverse complement strand
AATGACAATGAAATTGAACTTTCCAGCCCGATTCTGCAGCATTGCAACGGCTATAGCAGGCCAGAAAGGTTTTCCCTCCTTAGTTATGCAAGGAAGCTAGCTCACCACGATATTAGTCGAAAATGTCAATAAAATTGAACTTTCCAGCCCGATTCTGCAGCATTGCAACGGCTATAGCAGGCCAGAAAGGTTTTCCCTCCTTAGTTATGCAAGGAAGCTAGCTCACCACGATATTAGTCGAAAATGTCAATAAAATTGAACTTTCCAGCCCGATTCTGCAGCATTGCAACGGCTATAGCAGGCCAGAAAGGTTTTCCCTCCTTAGTTATGCAAGGAAGCTAGCTCACCACGATATTAGTCGAAAATGTCAATAAAATTGATTTTTCCCGCCAGATTCTATCGCATTGCAATGGTTATAGCTTGCCAATGTAATCTGTCCTCCTTGTTTATTCAAGAAAGATAGCTCTCCACGATATTAGTAGAAAATGTCAATAAAATT
>NW_016938769.1:0-526 GCF_001483705.2 Eufriesea mexicana | reverse complement strand
CTTCCCACCACAGAGACAAGCAAGATATACTAGAGTACCGTAGAGCGAAGAAATCCACCGAAACGAAGTGTACAGCGCAAGAGTTTAGTTAATGCTGTCCCGACCAAACATAGCCAAGCACATCCTGATTTAACGTAACATTGCTCAACATGACGTGCCGACATCACTATTGCAGGCCCTCCCAGAGTCAAACTCTGTAACATTAAAGCACTGTAGGGCGCAGAAACCGAGCTAACAGAAGCGCATATCACAAAAGTTGAAGCCATACTTTTCTGACCCAACAAACCGTAACATAACCAAGCGTAACACAGTTCAAAGTAACATGCCGCGGTCACAATTGCTGGCACGCCCAGAACGAAGAGCACGGTAGAGCACAGAAATACGCCGAGTAGGAGTGTATATCACAAAAGTCAAAGCTGCACTCACCTAACCTGACCAAACGTTGCATAACCAAATGTAACGCAGCTCAGACTGCGGTACCGCGACCACAATTGCTGGCCTCACGTGAGCTAAGCAGAGTACGGCA
>NW_016938768.1:0-622 GCF_001483705.2 Eufriesea mexicana | reverse complement strand
ACGTTTGGTTGTGTTACGATTGGTTAGGTTAGGGTAGGGTACCCGGCACATCTGTGCTACATACTGCTATCCAAAGGACTTCCCCACCCTACTATGATACATTATGCTCTGCTTTCTTCTGTGGAGGCCGAAAATAGTGGCCACGGCACGTTTGGTTTAGTTAGGATGCGTTTCGTTAGTTTATGTTGGCCTGGGCAAGGCGTGGTTTGCATTGATTCTTCTGCTGTTCACTGTGTTCTATGGACTTCTTTTCTATGGACTTCTGCACTGCTCCGAGCGCTACCACACCCTTGTTGTGTCCCGGGACGCCAATAATAATGGTCGCGGCACGTTAGGTTGAGTTACATTACGTTTGGTTATACTGGGTATCGTTGCGTTTAGTTAGGATTGCTACGTCGTTTGTGCTTTACACTGCTCTTCAGGGGATTTCACCGCCCTACTGTGCTCTAATATGCCCTACTTTGCTCTGTGGAGGCTACAAATAGTTGCCGCGGCACGATGCGTTGAGTTATGCTACTTCCGGTTATGATACCTATGGTTATTTGAGGAGAGGGTAACTTCAACTATTGGGCTGTACACTGCTATTCGGAGAATTTCTGTGCTCTACGTTGCTCCACTATAC
>NW_016938767.1:0-339 GCF_001483705.2 Eufriesea mexicana | reverse complement strand
GTGCTTTTCATTGGATTGGAGGCGTTAGGCGATCTATTCACCAAGCTTCGGCAGCTTATAGGTCTTGTATAGGCTTATTCTCTGGCAAGCAGATGGCTCTACGTGCATTGGATTGAAGGCGTTGGGCGATCTATTCACCATGATATAACAGGATATAGATTTTGTATAGACCTATTCTGTGGCATGTAGAAGGTTGTTCTTGCCATTGGATTGAAGGCGTTAGGCGATCTATTCACCATGATATAACAGGATATAGATTTTGTATAGATCTATTCCCTGGCATGTAGATGGTTGTTCTTGCCATTGGATTGAAGGCGTTAGGCGATCTATTCACCAAGC
>NW_016938766.1:0-475 GCF_001483705.2 Eufriesea mexicana | reverse complement strand
GGTTAGGCAACGTTCGTTTGGGGTAAGTTAGGTCAGGTTGGGTTGGCATATTTTTGGCGTCTGCGCTGTACACTGAAATATGAAATGCCGCGGATGTCTGTGATCTACTGTGTTGTAGTATATTCTGCTTGGTCCCGGGGAGGTCAGCAATAGTGGTGTAGGGCGGTTAGGTGGAGTTAGGTTACGTTTGATTATGCTATGTTTGATTACGTTAGGCCAGGGCAGCTTTGACTTCTGTGCTATGCACTGCTGCTACGTGGATATCTGCGCTCCACTGTGACCTAATAATCTCTGCATTACATTGGGGAGGCCAGCAATCGTGGTCCCTGCTCTTTAGGTTAAGATAGGTTACGTTTGGGTATGTTACAGTTTGTTAGGTTAGGAGAGGATAGCGTCAACTTTTGCGCTACACGCCGCCATTCGTTGGATTCCTGCACTCTAATCTCCAGTAATATGTTCTGCTCGACTCTGTGGA
>NW_016938765.1:0-355 GCF_001483705.2 Eufriesea mexicana | reverse complement strand
GTATGTGTGTGGATGAATGGATAGGTGGATGGAAGGAAGAAAGGATGAATGTATGGATGTTTGTATGGATGCATGTATGCATATATGGATGTATGGATGTATGGATGTATGGATGTATGGATGTATGTGTGGATGTGTGGATGTATGTATGTATGACTGTATCGATCGTTGGATGTATGGATGGGTGTACGTATGGATGTATGGGCGTACGGAAGGCTGGAAGTACCGATGGATGTATGTATGGGTGGTTGGCTGTATGGACGGATGGATGTATGCATGGATGTACGTATGTATGTTTAAATGGATGTATGTATATATGTATGTATGAATGCATGGAAGGATGTATGTATGGATG
>NW_016938764.1:0-1039 GCF_001483705.2 Eufriesea mexicana | reverse complement strand
ACATACATCCATACATACAACCATACATACAACCACACATACAACCATTCATCCACCCATACACACATGCATGCACGCATTCATACATCCAACCATACATCCATCCGTACATCCATCCATATGTCCAACCATACATACATCTATACATACATCCATACAAATATTCATACATATGCCCTTCCATACACGTATCCATACATCCATACATACACCCGTTCATACATCCCCCATACATCCATCCATCCGTACACCCATCCATCCATTCATCCGTCCATCCAACAATCCTCCCATCCATCCGTCCGTCCTCATCCGACCAGCCACGCATCCGTCCATCCGTCCATCTAACTATCCACTCATCCATCCATCCTTTTATCCAAACATGCATCCATCCATCCATTCGTTCATTCATCCGTACACCCAACCATCCATACATCCATCCATCCATAGAACAAAACATACATACATACATACAACCATACAGACATCCATACATCCAAACAAACGCTCATCCATACATACACCCATTCATACATTCATACATGTTCCATATATAGATACATCCATCCATCTATGCATCCACAAATTCTTCCATTCATACCTCAATCCATCCATACATACATCCATCCATATATACATCCATACGCACATCCTCGTATCCATACATACATCCAGCCAAACATAACCCATCCATATATCCGTCCATCCATATATCCATCCATCCAAAATCCTTCCATTCGTACACCCATCCGTCCATCCATACACCCATCCGTACATCCATCCTTCCATACATCCATCCATGCGTACAACCATCCATCCATGCGTCCATCCCTCCATCCGTACATCCATTCAAAAATCCATACATCCATCCATCCATATTTCCGCACATATAACCCTTCGCACATCCCTGAACGTATCCATACATTCTCCCATAAGTCCATCCATACATACATCCATACATAAGTCCATTCATTCACATACATGCACCCATACATACATTCGCACATTCATCCATACGTACTTCCATACCTACATCCATACA
>NW_016938763.1:0-535 GCF_001483705.2 Eufriesea mexicana | reverse complement strand
TGGAGGCCAGAATCTGTCGTCTTGGCTCGTTAGGCAGAGCAGATCTACGTATGTTTATGTTAGGTTATGTATGGTTAGGGTAGAACTTCTTTGGTTTTTGCTATACATTGCCCTTTGGTGGCTTCCTAAGCTCTACTAGGATCTACTATAATCTGCTAGACCCTGTGGAGTCCGGCAATAGTGGCCGTGGCAGGTCTGGTTTTCTTATGATACGTTTGGAAATCCTATGCTTGGTTAGGTTAGGATAGGACACCTCTGACTTTTGTGCTATGCACTGCTATTCGGCGGATTCGTGCGCTCTTCGTAGCTCTACCATACCCCGCTCGACCCTGGGGATGAGTGCAATGGCGGTCGTGGCAAAATAAATTCAGCCATGTTTCTTTTGGTTAGGTTAGATATAGTAAGGTTTGGTCAGGATGGTTTCGACTTTTTTGCTATACGCTGCTATTCAGTGAATTTCTGCGATCTAGTATGCTCTAATAGGTTCTGCTTGGCTCCGCGGCGGCCAGCAATAGTGTTCGCGGCACGTTAGGTT
>NW_016938762.1:0-1367 GCF_001483705.2 Eufriesea mexicana | reverse complement strand
CTAACTTTTTGCATTAATAAGGAGGAAAAATTTCGTTGGCGTGCTATAGCCGCTGCAGTGCTACGGTATATGGCTGGAAAATTTAATTATATTGACAGTTTCGACTAATATCGGTGTGAACTAACTTTCTTGCATAAACAAGGAGGAAAGATTCAACTGGCATGCTATAGCCATTGCAGTGATATATAATCTGGATGGAAAATCCAATTTTATTAACATTTTCGGCTAATGTCGTGGTGAGCATGCTTTCTTGCATAAATAAGGAAGAAAGATTCTATCGGCGTGCTATAGCCATTGCAATGCTATAGGTTCTGGCTGGAAAATTCAATTTTATTGACATTTTCAGCTAATATCGTAGTGAGCTAACCTCCTTGCATAAACAAGGAGGAAAGATTTTATTGGCGTGCTGTAGCCATTGCAAAACTATAGTATCTGGCAGGAAGATTCAATTTTATTGACATTTTCGAATAATATCGTGGTGAGCTAGCTTTCTTGCATAAATAAGGAGGGAAGATTCTATTGGCGTGCTATAGTCATTGCAATGATATAGAATCTGTCTGGAAATTTCAATTTTATTCACATATACGTCTATTGACGTGGTGAGCTAACTTTCTTGCGTAAATAAGAAGGAAAAATTCCATTGGCGTGCTATAGCCGCTGCAGTGATGCAGAATCTGGCAGGAAAATAAAATTATATTGACAAGTTCGACTCATATCGTGGTGATCGTGGTGAGCTAACTTTCTTGCGTAAATAAGAAGGAAAAATTCCATTGGCGTGCTATAGCCGCTGCAGTGATGCAGAATCTGGCAGGAAAATAAAATTATATTGACAAGTTCGACTCATATCGTGGTGAGCTGACCTTCCTGCATAAATATGGAGGGAAGGTACTATTGGCGTGCTACTGCCACCGCAATGCTATAGAATCTTGCTGGAAAATTAAAATTTTATTGACATTTTCGACTGATATTGTGGAGAGCTGAGCTTCTGGCATAAATAAGGAGGAAATATTCCATTGGAGTACTATGGCCATTGCCGTGCAACAGTATCTGGCTGGAAAATTCAATTTTATTGACATTTTCGAATAATATCGTGGTGAGCTATCTTTCTTGCATAAATAAGGTGGAAAGATTCTATTGGCGTGCTGTAGCCTTTAGCCTTTGCAATGCTATAGAATCTTTCTGGAATATTAAGTTTTATTGACATTTTCGACTAATATCGTGGTGAGCATGCTTTCTTGCATAAATAAGGAGGAAAGATTCTATCGGCGTGCTATAGCCATTGCAATGCTCAAGAATCTGGCTGGAAAATATAATTTTATTAACATTTTCGACCAATATCGGGGTGAGCTATCTTTCTTGCATAAATA
>NW_016938761.1:0-660 GCF_001483705.2 Eufriesea mexicana | reverse complement strand
ATGTTTCGTTTGGTCAGGTTATGATGAGATATCTCTGACTCTTGCGCAATACACTGCTATTCGTTGGCTTTCTGCGCTCTCCAGTGCACTACTGTACTCTGCTAGGTGACCAGCAATAGCGGTCTTGGCTCGATAGGTTGAGTTATGTTGCGCTGTGTTGGGTTGTGTTAGGTTACGTTTGGTTAGTATGGCATTCACTTTTGTGTTGCACGCTGCTATTCGGCGGATCTCAGGACTCTACTGTGCTCTAATATGATCTGCAGATTTCTGGGGAGGCCATTATGAGTGGTCTCGGCGCGTTTATTTGAGATACGTTTCGTTTGGCCTGGCTAGGTAACGTGAGGTTTGGTTAATGTAGCAGTGACTTCAGTGCTGTACACTGCCATTCGGTCGATATCTGCACTCTGCATTGCTCTACTAGCCTCTGCTTGTCTGTCGTGTGGCCAGAAATGGTGGTCCTGGCACATTTGGTTGAGTTAGGTTGTGATTGGTTAGATGTGGTTTGGCTAAGTTTGCTTGGTATGGCTATGCCTTTGTGCTTTGCATTGCCACTTGGTCGATATCTGCGCCTTGCACTGCACTGCTGGAATTTGCTTTTCTCTGGGGAGGCCACAAGCAGCGGTCGTGGCACGTTTGGCTGCGTTATGTCACGTACGGTTA
>NW_016938760.1:0-1422 GCF_001483705.2 Eufriesea mexicana | reverse complement strand
GTTAAGGTAGTGCAGCTTAGACTTCAGTGCTATAGTCTGCTATTAGGTGGATTTCTGCGCCCTACATAGCCCGAGTGCTTTCAGCTTGGCCCTGTTATAGTCAGCAGTAGTGGTCTCTGCAAGTTAGATTGACCTTCGTTACGTTCGGCTTGGTTAGGTTTGGTTAGAATAGCTTTGACTCTTGTGCTATACTCTGCCAGCCGGCCGAATCTGTGATCTGCATAGCTCTGTCATCCTCTGCTTGCCTATGGGACGGGCAGTGACAGTGGTCGTGGCACGTTTTCATGTGTTAGGTAACGCTTGGTTACGATACGTTGGGTAACGTTTTGTTGATTGGCTTTGACCCTTCTGCTATGCACCGCCATTCGTTGGACTTCCGCGCTCTACTGAGCTCTAGTAACTTCAGCTCCGCTATAGAGAGGCCAGCAGCAGTGGTCTCGCTACGTTAGGCAGAGTTACATTGCGCCCGGTTGTGCTACGTTTGGTTAGGTTGGGATAGGATAGCTTCGACTTTTGTGCCACACACTGCTATTCGGTGGATTTCTGGGCTCTGCAATGCTGCACGATATTCTGCTCGACTCTCGGGGCGCCAGCAATAGCGTCCGTGGCACGTTAGGTATAGTCAGGATATGACTTGTTAGGTTAGGTTAGGTTAAGTTTGGTTAGGTTATCTTTGTTTTTCGTGCTGTACACATACATCTCGTGAATTCCTGCCCTCTGCTGTGTTCTAATATGCACAGCTTTGCTCTGGGGGCCAGAAATAGTTGCCGCATCATGTTAGGTTTCGTTGCGATCCGTTTGGTTAGAATATGTTAGCATGGGTTAGCTTCGGATAGCCTCTACCTTACTGCTATTCACTCCCATTCTATCGTTTTCTGCTCTCCGCTCTCCTCTAATATGTTCTGCTTGGCTTTGGGGAGGCCAAAATTAGTGGTCATGGCACGATAGGCAATGTTATGTTACGTTTGGTTTTGCTAGGATGTGATAGGACAAATTTGACTTTTGTGATATACACTGCTATTCGGAGGATTCCTGCGCTCTTTGTTGCTCTACTATACTCTACTCGAATCTGTGGGTGCCAGGAATAGTGGCCACGGCACGTTAGGTTGTGTTAAATTGCGATTGGCTATGGAAGGTTATCCTGATTTAGGTAGGGATATCTTTGTCTTTTGCGCTACACGCTGCTTATGGACTTCTGCGATCTATCCTGTGCTATCACACGCTGCTCGTCTCCTGAGGCGCCAGTAATTGTGGTCGCGGCATGTTAGGTTGAGTTATTCTGTATTTGGCTATGTAAAGTTTAGTTAGGTTAGGACAGGGTAACTGCCACTTTTGTGCAATACATCGCTACTGGGTGGGTATCTGCGCTCTACCGTGCTCAAACGTGCTGTGCCTGGCTTGGTGTGGACAGCAGCATTGGTC
>NW_016938759.1:0-226 GCF_001483705.2 Eufriesea mexicana | reverse complement strand
TCTATTGGCGCGCTATATCCTTTGCAATGCTATTGAATCTGGCTGTATAGTACAATTTTATTGTCATTTTTGGCTACTATCGTGGTGAGCTATCTTTCTTGCATAAATAAGGATGAAAGATACTATTGGCGTGCTATATCCTTTGCAATGCTATAGAATCTGGCTGGATAGTACAATTTTATTGACATTTTCGACTAATATCGTGGTGAGCTAACTCTCTTGCATA
>NW_016938758.1:0-269 GCF_001483705.2 Eufriesea mexicana | reverse complement strand
ACCACGATATTAGTCGAAAATGTCAATAAAAATGTATTTTCCAACCAGATGCTACAGCATTGCAATGGCTGTAGCACGCCAATAGAATCCTTCCTCCGTATTTATGCAAAAAATCTAGCTCAACCCGATATTAGTAGAAAATGTCAATGAAATTGTATTTTCCAACCGGAGTCTAGATCAGTGAAATGGCTGTAGCACACCAATACTATCTTTCCTCATTATTTATGCGGCAAAGGTAGCTCACCAAGATATCAGCCGAACATGTACAT
>NW_016938757.1:0-1442 GCF_001483705.2 Eufriesea mexicana | reverse complement strand
CTCTGCTTTGTTCTGAAGACGCTAGCAATTGTGGCGTCGGCTCGTTGGGTCGATCTATGCTACATCCGGTTTTGTTGCGTTTGGTTACGTGAGGATATGGCAGTTTCGACTGTTGTGCTATGCCCTGCGATGCTATGGATCTCTGCGCCCGATTCTCCGTTACGTTCTGCTTGGCTCTGCGGAGAGCAGTAATAGTGTTCTCGGCAAGTTAGTCTGAGATATGTTGCGCTTGGTTACGTTACGTTTGGTTAGGCTAGGATAGGATACCTTAGACTTTTGTGTTACACACTGCCCTCCGGTGTATTTCTGCGCTCTACCTGGCCACAGTATACTCTGCCTGGCTCTCAGGAGGCCAGCAATCGTGGTAGCGGCAGGTAAGGTTGAGATAGAATACGATTGTCTTTGTTAGGTTACGTTGCGCTAGGTTAGGATATCTTTGACTCCTGTGCGACACACAGCTATTCTATGGACTTCCGCGCTCTTCTGAGCGCTATCGCACTCTGCTTGCCTCTGCGGGCGCCAGGAGTAGTACTATCGGCACGTTAGGTTGAGCTGTGTTACGTTTGCCTAGGGAAGCTTTGGCTACGTTTGGTTAGCATAGCTCAGACTTTCGTGCTGTGGACCGTCATTCTACATGCCTCTTCGCTTTACTCTCCCCTAATATGCTCTGCTTAGCGCCGTGGAGGCCGGCAATAGTGTTCTCGGTACGTTAGGCTGTGCTGTCTGTCGTTTGGGTGGGTTACGTTTGGCTGGGTTAGGATAGGGTAACTTTGACTTTTACGCAGAACACTGCTACTCGGTGGCCTTCTGCACTTCATATTGCCCTACTATACTCTGCTCGACTCTGGAGTGACCAGCAGTAGCTGTCGTGGCGTTTTTGGTTACGTTTGGTAGGGTTAGGTTAGGTTACGTTTGGTAAGGATGGCCGTGACTTTTGTGTTATATAATGCTATTCGGTGGATTCTTGAACTCTACTCTGGTCTAATATGTCCTGCTTGGCCCTGGGGAGGCCAGCAGATAATGTCTCGGCTCGTTACGTTTGGTTATTCTACGTTCGGCTACGTTAGGTTCGGCCAGGTTAGGTTAGGATATCTTTGACTTTTGTGCTATACACTTCTATTCGGCGGTTTTCTGCGCTCCACTGTGCTCTAGTATATTCAGCCTTGCTTTGTGTTAGTCAGGAATAGTGGTCTGGGCACGTCAGGTTGGGTCATGTTACGTATGGTTTAGTTACGATTTGTTATGTGAGGCCACGGTAGCCTTGGCTTTTGTGCTGTGCACTGCTATTGGGTGGAATCCTGCGCCCTACTGTGACCTAGTTTACCCTGCTTCGCTCTGAGAATACCAGAAATAGTGGCTGCGGCGCGTTAGGGTGAGAAATGTTACGTTTGGTTAGGTTAGGTTCGTTTGGGACAGGTTGAGATACCTTTGACTTTTGTGAT
>NW_016938756.1:0-482 GCF_001483705.2 Eufriesea mexicana | reverse complement strand
CTTAACCCATGCTGACGTGCCACGAAATTTATTTCTGGCCTCACTAGAGCTAAGTAGAGTATAGCAGAGCAACGTAGGCCGCTGGAATCGTCCTAATAGCATAGCTGTGAGTAACAAAAAAGTAAGTGATATCCTGACCGAATCTGACCTTACCTAATATAGTCAAACTTAAGGAATCCCAACCCAACGTACTTAGCCCACAATTGCTGGCCTGCCCATCGCCATGCAGGGCATATTAGAGGTGAGTAGAGCGCAGAGGTCCATAGAATGGCAGTGTATTTCATAAAAGTCAAAAATATCCCAAACAAACCAAAGCAAACCTAACCTAACCAAAAGAAACCTACCTCAACCCAACGAGCCGCGGCCAACATTTCAAGCATTTCCAGATCCATGCAAGGAAACTTAGATAGCAACAGACCGCTCAAATCCACCGAAAAGCAGTGAATAGCGCAAAAGTCAAAGCTATCCATTCTTAACCTAAC
>NW_016938755.1:0-1424 GCF_001483705.2 Eufriesea mexicana | reverse complement strand
CTCCACGGAGACAAGCAGAATTTACCAGAGCGCAGTATAGCGCAGCAATCCACCACATTGCAGTGAGTAGCTCAAGAGCAGAAGATAGCCCTGCATAACATGATCTAACCTAACCTAACCGAACGTTGCATATCTCAACATATCTTGCAGCGGTCACTGCTGCTGGCATCCACAGAGCCAAGTAGAATATGGTAGAGAACTGTAGATCACAGAAACCCATCGAAAAGCAGTGTGCAGCACGAAAGTCAGAGTCATCCTAACCAAGCATAACCTATCCTGCCCTAACTGAACATAACCTAACTTAACCTACCGTGCCACGACGTCTACTGCTCGCCTCTCCAGAGTCGAGCGGAGTACAGAAGAGCAATGTCGAGCGCAGAAATCCACCGAATAGCAGTGTATAGTACAAAAGTCGAAGATATACCAACCGAACATTACCTAATCTAACCTAACTAAACGCAGCATAACCCAACATGACGTGACGCTACAACTGCTCCTGGCCTCCCAGGAGCAAAGCACGTTGTAGTAGAGCACAGTAGATTACAGATATCCACCGTATAGCAGTGCAAACAACAAAAGTCATTGCATCGTATCCTAACCTAGTCAAACGTGACATGCCAAAGCGTAGCATAACTAAGGCTATCTAGACGAGGCCGCCATTGCTCGCCTGCACAGCGACAAGAAGAATGTGCCAGAGACGAGTATAGCGCAGAAATACATATCAATGCAGTTAATAGCACAAAAGCCGTGGACATCCTGGCATAACCTGATCTAACGTAAAATATCCAAACGTGGGGAAACTCAGCATAGCGTGCCGCGGCCACTGCAGCCGTACTCCACTGAGCCAAGCAGAATACAGTGTATCACAGTAGATCACAGGACTCGCCATGTACTAGTGTATACCACGGAAGTCGAGGCCACCATATCCAATCATAAGTTAACATAACACAATGAAGCGCAGACTAACACAACATAACCTGCCGCGACTATTACTGTCCTCGCAAGGACCTTGCAGAATATAGTAGGGCACAGTCGAGTACAGAAGTCCACCGAGTAGCAGTGTATATCACGAAAGTCAAAGATAACTTGCCCGAGCTTGACATAACCTAACCGAACGGAACGTAAACTAACTCAACCTAAAGTGCAGAGACTACTATTGCTGGCCTCCATAGTCCGAAACAGAAAATATTAGAACACAGTAGAGCGCAGACATCCGCGGATAGTCATGTATAGCACAAAAGTATAAATTATCCTGTCCTGTCCTCGCAAACGTCACATGGCCGAATGTAGCACAACTCAACCTAACGTGCCGAGACCCCTATTGCTGCCACGGACAGCACCATGCAGAACATATTAGAGGTGATTATAGCTCAGAAGTCCACGTATCAGCAGTGTATAGCACAAAAGTCCAAGCTACCCTATAG
>NW_016938754.1:0-831 GCF_001483705.2 Eufriesea mexicana | reverse complement strand
ACAAAAGATAAAGACACACTGTCCAAACATTGCCTAACCCAACCTAACCGAACGCAACCTGCCGCAACAGAACGACCGAGACCACTATTGCTGGCCTCCCCGGAGTCGAGCAGAACACGTGTCTGGGGAGCAGATCGCAAAAATCCATATAATCGATGGATACATCAGAAATGTCAAAGCTACCCAAGCCTAACCCAAGCCAACAGGACATAGCCAAAAATAGCCTGACTCTACGTAACGTGCCGAGACCGCTGTTGCTTTGAGCCAAGCAGGACATGCTAGCTCACAGTAGATAGCAGAAATCCACCGAATAGCAGCGTACTGCACAAAAGGTAAAGCTAACCTGACCAAACATTACCTAACCCAACCTAACCGAACGTAACCTGACCGAGCATAACGACCCGAGACCACTATTGCTAGCCTCCCCAGAGCCAGGCTGAATGTATTAAAGCACTGTAGGAAGCGGAAATGAACCTTATAGCAGACTATAGCGCTAAAGTCAAAGCTGTTCTTTAATAACCTAACCAACCGTAACAGAACCAAACGTAACATAACTCAACCTAACGTGTGGCGACCCCTATTGCTGGCCTCCGCAGTGCCAAGCAGGACGTACTAGAGAGCAGTAGAGCGCAGAAATCCTCCGAATAGCAGTGCATAGCACAGAAGTCAGAGCCATCCATACCAAACTTAGCTTAACTTATCCTAATCAAAGGTAACCTCGCCAAAGATTACGTGACGCGACCACCATTGCTGCCCTCCCGAGAGAATAGCAGATGTTAGTACAGCAATGCAGAGCGCGAATGTCGACAGAATAGCAGCGTATAGCACAAA
>NW_016938753.1:0-560 GCF_001483705.2 Eufriesea mexicana | reverse complement strand
AGTGTACATCATAAAAGTCAAAGTCACGCTAACCAAACATAGCCAAACCTAACCTAACAATGCACAACTTATCCCAAACTAACCTGCCACGGCCGCTATTGCTGGCCTCCCAGAGACAGGCAGGTGCAAGTAGAGCAATAATAATAGAACGAAGTGCAGTCTATAGCACAAAGGAAAGGCTGTACTGACCAAACCTATCCGAACCTAGACAAGCCATGCGTATACTATCTCAACATTGCGTGCCGAAGGTTGTGAAGGTTGTGCGCGCCACCACTTCTGGCCGCCCCAGAGCCAAGCAGAACATACTAGAGCACACTAGAAACACTACAGAAATTCAACGTACAGCATTGTATAGCGCAAAGGTCAAAGCCATCATAATCAAACCTAAGTCAATCAAGATAATCAAGACTATCCTAACCACGCGTAACCTAACTCAACCAATCGTGTCACGGACATTATTGCAGGCCACCTCGGAATCGAGTAGAGTATGAAAGAGAAATGTACAGCGCAGGCTTACACCGAATAGCCGTGTATAGCATAAAAGTCAAAGCTAACCTTTC
>NW_016938752.1:2055-2707 GCF_001483705.2 Eufriesea mexicana | reverse complement strand
GCTAACTTTCTTGCATAAACAAGGAGGAAAGTTTATATTGGCAAGCTATTACCTCTCCAATGCCGAAGAATCTGGCTGGAAAACTCAATTTTATGGACAATAACGACTAATATGGTGGTGAGCTATCTTTCTTCCATAAATCAGGAGGAGAGATTGTGTTGGCATGCTATAGGCTTTGCAATTGGATAGAATCTTGCTCGAAAATTCATTTTATTGTCATTTTCTGCTAATATCGTGGTGAGATTGCTTCCTTCCCTAAGTAAGGTGGAAAGATCCTTGTGGAGTGCTATAGCCATTGCAATGCAGTAGAATCTGGTTGGAAAGATCAATTTTATTGGCATTTTCGACTAATGTGGTGAGCTAACTTTCTTGCATAGACATGGAGGAAAGATTATATTGGCAAGCTATAACCATTGCAATGCTTTAGAATCTGGCTGGAAAGTTCAATTTTATTGACATTTTCGACTAATATCGTGGTGACCTAACTTTCTTTCATAATCAAGGAGGAAAGATTCTATTGGCGTGCAATTGCCATTGCAATGCCAAAGAATCTGGTAGGAAAAACCAACTTTATTGACATTTTCGACAAATATGGTTGTGAGCTATCTCTCTTCCATATATCAGGAGGAAAGATTCTGTTGGCATGCTATAG
>NW_016938752.1:1253-1905 GCF_001483705.2 Eufriesea mexicana | reverse complement strand
TGCCTGGCAGATTCAATTTTCTTGACATTTTCGACTAATATCGTGGTGAGCTAACTTTCTTGCATAAACAAGGAGGAAAGATTATATTGGCAAGCTATTACCACATCAATGCGGTAGAATCTTGCTGGAAAGTCCAATTTTATTGTCATTTTCGGCTTATATCGTGGTGAGCTATCTTTCTTCCATATATCAGGAGGAAAGATTCTGCTGGCATTATATAGGCATTGCAAAGCTGTAGAATCTTGCTGGAAAATTCAATTTTATTGACATTTTCGACTAATATCTTGGCGAGATTACTTTCCTGCATAAACATGAGGAAAGGTTCTATTGGCGAGCTATAGACACTGCAATGCCATAGAATCTGAATGGAAAATTCAATATTATTGACATTTTCGGCTAATATCGTGGTGAGCTATTCTGCTTGCCTAAATAAGCAGGGTAGATTCTATTAGCGTGCTATAGACATTGCCATGATATAGAATGTGGTTGGAAAATTCAATTTTATTGACAGTTTCGTCTAATATCGTTGTGAGTTAACTTTGTCGCATATATAAGGAGGATAGATTCTAACGGGCTGCTATAGGCATTGCAATGCTGTAGAATCTTGCTCGAAAATTCAATTTTATTTACATTTTCGACTAATATCGCGGTG
>NW_016938752.1:0-579 GCF_001483705.2 Eufriesea mexicana | reverse complement strand
TGCGCTACCTTCCTCTCATAAACAAGGAGGAAAGATTATATTGGCAAGCTGTTACCACTGCAATGCTGTAGAATCTGGCCGGAAAGATCAATTTTATTGTCATTTTCGACTTATACCGTGGTGAGCTAGCTTCCTTCCCTAAGTAAGGAGGAAAGATCGTTCTGGAGCGCTATAGCCATTGCAAAGCAGTAGAATCTGGTTTGAAAGATCAATTATATTGGCATTTTCGACTAATGTGGTGAGCTAACTTTCTTGCATAGACATGGAGGAAACATTATATTGGCAAGCTGTAACCATTGCAACGCTTTAGAATCTGGCTGGAAAATACAATTTTATTGACATTTTCGACTAATATCGCGGTGACCTAACCTTCTTGCATAAACAAGGAGGAAAGACTCTATTGGCGTGCTATTGCCATTGCAATGCCAAAGAATCAGGTTGGAAAAATCAATTTTATTGACATTTTCGCCTAATATATTGGGGAGCTAACTTTCTTGCATACACAACGAGGAAAGTTTATATTGGCAAGCTATTACCTCTCCAATGCTGTAGAATCTGGCTGGAAAGTTCAATTTTATT
>NW_016938751.1:0-769 GCF_001483705.2 Eufriesea mexicana | reverse complement strand
GGTCTCGGCACGTTAGTTTGAGTTATGTTACGTATGCTTAGATTAGGTTTGCAAAGGTTAGGTGAGGGTAGCTTCGATTTTAGTGCTATACGCTGCCGTTAGGTGGATTCCTGCGCTCTACTCTGCTCTAATATGTTCTGTTAGTCTCTGCGGATGTAAGCAATGGTGGTCTGGGCAAATTAGGTTAAGTTAGATTACGTTTGGTAACGTTAAGTTTGGTTAGGTTATGACAGGACAGCTTTGAATTTTGTGCTATACACTGCTATTCCGTGGGTTTCTGCGCTCTAGTGGGCTCTAGCATGTTCTGCTTGGCTCTGGGGAGGCCAGCAATAGTTGTCTGGGCACGTTAGGATGGGTCAGGCTACAGTTGGTTAGGTTACGTTTGTTTGGGTTAGGATTGGATAGCTTTGACTTCTTAGTGGATTCTAATTTTCGGTGGATTCCTACACTCTACTGTGCTCTATTAGACTCTGCTTGGACCTGGGGAGCCCAGCAGTAGTGTTCGCGGCACGTTACGATGGAATATGCTACGTTTGGTGAGGTTACGTTTGTTTTGGTTAGGACTGGACAGCTTTGACTGCTCGGTATATGCTGTTCGTAGGTTACGTTTGTTTTGGTTAGGACTGGACAGCTTTGACTGCTCGGTATATACTGTTCTTCGGTAGACTTCTAATCTCTACTGTACTCTAAAATATTCTTCTTCGCCTCGGGGCCAGCAATAGAGATCGCGGCACGCTCGGTTGGGTTAGGTTACGCTTGGTTATGTTAC
>NW_016938750.1:0-930 GCF_001483705.2 Eufriesea mexicana | reverse complement strand
TTACTTATGCTAAAATGTTAGATCACCACGATATTAGGCGAAAATGTCAATAAAATTTAATGTCCCAGCAGGATTCTATAGCATTGCAATGGATATAGTGCGCCAATAGAATCTTCCCCACTTATTTAGGTGAGAGAGCTAGCTCACCACTTAATTGGAAAAAACATTAATAAAATTGGAAATTTCCATCCAGATTTCATGGCATTGCTACGGCTATGTACGCCTGTATAGTCTTTCCTGCTTATATACGCAAGAAAGTTAGCTCACACCGATATTAGCCAAAAATGTCAATAAAATTTTATTTTCCAGTCCGAGTCTGTATCATTCCAATGGCTATAGCACGCCAATAGAGTCTTACCTCCTTACTTATGCAAGAAAGTTAGCTCACCAGGATATTAGTCGACAATGTCAATGAAATTTTATTTTCCAGCAAGATTCCATAGCATTGCAATGGCTATAGCACGCCAATAGTATCTTTCCACCTTATTTATGCATGAAAGTTAGCTCACCACGATATTATTCGAAAATGTCAATAGAATTGGTTTTTCCAACCAGACTCTATTGCACAACAATGACCATAGCACGCCAACGGAATTTTCCCTCCTTATTTACGCAAGAAAGTTAGATCACCAGTAGGAAATTATTTGAAAAAGTCAATAAAATTGAATTTTCCAAGCAGATTGTATAGCATTACGATGGCTATTGCACGCCAATAGAATCTTTCCTCCTTATATATGCAACGAAGTTAGCTCACCACTATATAAGCCGACAATGTAAATAAAATTGAATTTTCCAGCCAGATTCCATAGCATTGCGATGCCTATAAGACGCAAATAGAATCTTTCTTCCTTATTCATGTAAGAAAGTTAGCTCAGCACGATATTAGTCGAAAATGTCAGTAAAATTATATTTTCCAGCCAGATTCCGTAG
>NW_016938749.1:0-961 GCF_001483705.2 Eufriesea mexicana | reverse complement strand
TATGCTATGTTAGTCTACGTTTGGATAAGATGGCTTCCACTTTTGTGCTATACTCCGCTATTTATAGCCTTTCTGTCCTTTACTTTGCTCTGGTATATCCTGCTTGGCTCTGGGGAGGCCCGCAATGGTGGTCTCGGCGGGTAAGGTTAACTTACGTTACGTTACACTATATTAAGTTAGGGTAGGTTATGAAAGGGTAGCTCTGACTTTTTTGCCATGCACATGTATTCGGTGGATTCCTACACTCTAGATAGCTCTGCTATACCCTGCCAAACCTTGAGGAGGACAGGCATAGTTTTCTCGGCACGTCAGCTACAGTTAGGCTTCGTTTGGATTTGTTATGTTGGTTTGGGTTAAGTTCGGATAGCTTCGACTTTTCTGCTGTACACCGCGGTTCTATGGATTTCGGCGCTCAACTGTGGTCTGGTATATTCAGCTTGGCCCTGGGGGTATCAGCAATTTCGGTATAGGCGCGTTAGGTTGGGTCATGTTACGCTTCGTTATGCTATGTTTGTTTAATATAGACTCGGGCAGTCTTCACTTTTGTGTATACACTGCTGTTCGGCGTATTTCTGCACTCTACTGCGAATTAATATGCTCCTCTTTGCTCTGGAGAGGCCAGAAGTAGCGGTCGCGGCACGTTAGGTTGTGCTAGATTACGTTTGGTTTGGTTAGATTGGGTTGGATGAGGTTTAGATGTCTTTGACTTTTGTGCGCAGCACTGCTATGCTGTGGACTTCTGGGCACCATTGTGCTCTAGCATATTCTGCTTGGTTCTGTGATGCCAGAAATAGTCCTCTCGGAACTTTAGGTGCCCTTACGTTAGGTTTGGTTAGCTTAGGTCCGTCTGAGTTGGGTTTGGATAGCTTTGACTTCTCTGCTATACATTGCCATACGCTGGACATCTGCGCGCTACTCTCCTCTAATATGTTCTGCTTCGCGACGTGGAGGCCAGCAACTG
>NW_016938748.1:0-275 GCF_001483705.2 Eufriesea mexicana | reverse complement strand
CCCAGGTCATGTCAGGTCAGGTCAGATCAGAAGATGTCAGTTCAGTTCAGTTCAGGTCAGGCCAGTTCAGGCAAGGTCAGGTCAAGTTAGATCATGTCATGTCAGGTCAGGTCAGGTCAGGTCAGGTCAGGTCACGTCAGGCCTGGTCAGGTCATGTCAGTAAGGTCAGGTCAGGTCAGTCAGGACAGGTCAGGTCAGGTAAGGCCGGATACAGTCAGGACAGGTCACTTCAGGTCAGGTCAGGTCAGCTCAGGTCAGATCAGTCAGGTCAGGTT
>NW_016938747.1:0-877 GCF_001483705.2 Eufriesea mexicana | reverse complement strand
GGAATAGAGCACAGAAATCCATGGAATCGCAACGTAAAGCAGAAAAGTCAAAGCTATCCTAACGAAACCTAACCTAACCTAGACGAGACAAATGTAACCTAACCAAGCCTAACGCGCCGAATCAGCCATTACTGGCCTCGCCAGAGCCAAACGAGCATATTAGATGAGCGTAGAGCGCAGATGTCCATAGAATGGAAATGAACAGCAGATAAGTCGAAGGTGTCCTAACCAAACCCAGACAAGTTCCATAGAATGGAAATGAACAGCAGATAAGTCGAAGGTGTCCTAACCAAACCCAGACAAACCTAGCATAACCGAACGCAACCTAACTCAACCTAGCCCGCCGAGATCAATATTGCTGGCCTTCCCGGTGCAAAGAGGATCATAGCAGAGCACAGTGGAGCGAAGGAATACACCGAATTGCAGTTTATATCAGGAAAGGCAAAGTCATCCTAACCAAACATAACCTTACCGAACCTAACCGAACATAGCCTAACTAAATCTAACACGCCGAGACCACCATTGCTCGCCTCCCGAGGTTCGAGCAGAGTATAGTAGAGGCAAGTAGAGCGCCGAAAGCCACCGGATGGCAATATATAGCAAAAAGGTCCAAGATAACCCAACCTATCCAGATATAACCTAACCTATTCAAACGTAGATGTAACTAAACCTAACGAGCGGAGACCTCCAATGCTGGCAACCCCACAAGCAAGCCAAACATACTAGAGCACAGAAGAGCGCAGAAGTACCCAGAATAACATTGTACACCACGAAAGTCAAGGCTACCAATACGTAATACAAACAAACATGACATAACCAAACGTAGAATAACTCAACCTAACATGACGAGGCCACCATTTCTGGCCACCCCAGAGTC
>NW_016938746.1:0-1035 GCF_001483705.2 Eufriesea mexicana | reverse complement strand
AACATTGGATATATTAGGAGAGGACGTCTTCGACCTTTGTGCTACACACTGCTATTCCCTGGAATTCTGCGCTTTAATGTGCCCTAGTATGATCTGCGTGGCCCCGAGGAGGCCACCAACAGTGGTTTCGGCACGTTAGGTTCGGTTATGTTACGTTTCGTTAGGTTAAGCTAGGAGGGTTCGATTAGGATTTCTCTGACTCTTGTGCTGTACACTAATATTTGGTGGATTGCTGCTGACTACGTTGTTCTACTACACTGCGCTCTACTCCGGGGACGCGAGCAGTAGGGGCCGTGGCACCTTAGGTTGCGTAAGGTTATGTTCGGATACTTTACGTCTGGCTAGGTTGGGATAGGCTACATTATCTTTTTTGCCATTCACTTCAATTCGGTGGATTTCTGCGCTCTAGTGTGCTCTAATCTCCTCTGCTTGGCTCAGGGGATGCCACCAGTAGTGGTCTCGTGACGTTACATTGTGATAGACTACTTTTGTGTATGCTACGTTTGGTTAGGTTAGGTTAGGACATGTTGGGCTGTCGTATCTCCGACTTCTGCTGTATACACTGCTATTCGATGGATATCTGCGCTCTATATTGCTCTACTTATACTCTGCTTGACTCTGAGAGGCGAGCGACAGTGGTCATGGCTCGTCAGGCTGAGTTGTGTTGCGCTCAGGCAGGTTAGGTTAGGCCAAGTTTTGCTAGAGTAGCACCGACTATTGTGCCAAACACCGTTTTTCGGTAGATTTCCGTGATCTACTGTGCTCTACTATATTCTGCGTTGCTCCGGAAGTCCAGGAGCAGTGGCCGCGGCACGTCATATTGTGTTATGCTGCGTTCGGTTAGCTTACTTTAGGTCAGGTTAGGTAAGGATGTCTACGGCTTCTGTGCTATTCACTGCAATGCGGTGGATTTCTGCGCTCTACTGTGCTCCAATGTGCTCTGCTTGGCTATGTGGTGGTCAGTAATAGTGTTCTCGTTGGGTCGACTTACGTTACGTATCGCTGGGTTAGGTTAGAAAGGTTTCGTTAGTGTTT
>NW_016938745.1:0-2268 GCF_001483705.2 Eufriesea mexicana | reverse complement strand
AGAGAATACTAGACCACATTAGAGAGCAGAAATCCGCCGAAAAGTAGTAAATAGCACAAATGTTAAAGTAGCCTATCCTAACATAGTCAAACGTAACATGTCCAAACGTAGCCCAGCCCATCGTAACGTGCCGCGACCACTGCTCCAGGCCTACGCAGAGCCAAGCGGATGCTATAGAGCCCCGCACAGCGCAGGAAACAACCGCAATTCATTGAAAGCACAGAAGCCGCAGATATCCCAACATAACCCGACCTAACCTAACCAAACCAAACGTAGGGTAATTCAAGAGATCGTGCCGCGAACGATGCTACCGTACTCCGCAGATCAGAGCAGAATGCAGTAGAGCCAGAAAGAGCACAGGGACATAAGGAATATCAGTGTAAAGCACAAAAATCAAAGTAGCCCGTTTTAACCTAGCCAAGCGGTAATGTCGTGCCGCGACCACAGGTCCTGGCCTCCCCAGAGCAAAGAAGAATGTAGTAGAGCACAGTAGATTACAGAAATCCACCAAAAAACAGCGTAAACCACGAAAGTCAAAGCTAACCTAACCAAACATTGCCTAACACGACGTAACCAATCGCAACATAACCCAATGTGCCACGGCCACTATTGCTCGCCGCCACAGAGTCGAGCAGAGTGAAGTAGAGCAATGGAGAACGCAGGAATCCACCGAATATCAATGTACCGCACATAAGGAGAAGGTACTCCAACCTAACCTGACCAAACCTAACCTACCACAACGTACCATATCTCAACATAGCGTGCCGCGACCACAGCTGCCGGGCCCCACAGAGGCAAGTACAACACAGCAGAGCACAGTACACCACAGGAAACCGCCGGATAATAGTGTAAAGCACGTAGGCCGAAGCCAACCTGACCAAAGGGTACCTAACTTGGCATAATGAGACGTAGCCTAGCTCCACATAATGTTGCACGAATATTGCTGGACTCCTCGGGCTGAGCAGAATATAGTAGAGCTCAGTCGAGTGGAGAAATCCTCCGAGCAGCAGTGTATAGCAGGAAAGTCGAAGATAACGTGACCGAGATTGACATAACCTAACCTAACCAAACGTAACATAACAAAACCTATCGTGCCGAGATCACTATCGCTGGAGTTCCCAGACCCAAGAAGAAAATGTTAGAACACCGCAGAGCGCAGAAATCCGCGTGTAGCAGTGCGTAGCACAATTGTCTGAACGACCATATTCTGACATCGTCAAACGTAACAAACCCGTACGTAGCATAGCACAACATAACGTGCCGAGACCACTATTGCTGGCTTCACCAGAGCCAAGCAGAAAATACTAGAGCACAGCATAGCGCAGAAGTTCACCGAAATGCAGCGTATAGCACAAAAGTCATCCATATCTTGACAGAACTTGTCCCAACATAACCTATTCGAACGTAGCGTAGCACAACCCAACGTGCGAGACCGCTATTGCTGGTCACCCCAGAGGCAAGCAGAACATACTAGAGCAAACTGTAGTGCAGAAGTCCAACGAATAGCAGTGCATGGCGCAAAAATCAAACATATCCTGACCTAACTTGGCCTAACCTAACCATTCCAAACGTGGTGTAACACGACACAACGTGACGAGACCAATATTGCTGGCCTCCGACAGACCAGCATTGCATATTAGTGCGCATTAGCGTGCAGAAATCCACCGAATATCAAGGAATAGCACAAAAGTTAGAGTAACCCTTCCTAACCTAGCCAAACGTAACATATCCAAGAGTAAGATAAAACAACCTTACTCGAGGAGACCACCACTGATCGCCTCCACAGGGACAAGGAGAATGCTCCAAAGCACATTACGGCGACGAAATCCTCCGCATTTGAGTGCATAGCACAAAAGGCGCAGACATCCCAGAATAATCTGACCTAACCTAACCCAAACTAAGGTAGCACATCTCAACATGACGTGCAGCGACCACGCCTCCTGGCCTCCCCATATCCAAGCAGAATGTAGTAGAGCACAGTAGCTCACAGAAGTTCACCGAATAAAGGTGTATAGCACGAAAGTGAAATCTATCCTAACAACACTTAACCTAACTTAAGCCAACCTAACGCAACCTAATTCAAACTGACGTGCCGCGACCGCTATTGCCCGCCGCCCCATAGTCGAGTAGAGTATAGTAGAGCAACGTAGATCGCAGGTATCTACCGAATAGAATAGTATATTGCAAAATTCGAGGATACCCTGCAATATCGTGGCCTTACTTAACATAACCAAACGTAGCATAACTGAACACAAAGCCGTGACCGCT
>NW_016938744.1:0-575 GCF_001483705.2 Eufriesea mexicana | reverse complement strand
GCCTCCCCAGATCGAAGCAGAGCACATTAAGGCACGTTAGAGCGCAGGAATCCACAGAAAAGCTGTGTAAAGCACGATAGAAAGATTAGCATATCCTGAAGTAGCCAAACGTGTCATACACGAACTTAGCATAGATCAACCTAACGGGCCGAGACCACTATTGCTGGCCTCCCCAGGGTCAAGCAGAACGCTGTAGGCTGCAGTCGAGGGCAGAAATCCACCTAGCAGTGAATAGCATGAAAGTCAAGGCTACCCTTACCGAACTAATCCAACCTAAGCTAACTTACCGTAGCCTATCTCAACATAACGTGCCGAGGCCGACATTGCTGGCATTCCCAGGGCTAGCCATAATATAGTAGAACACAGTACAGCGCGGGAATGCTCCTAATAGCTGTGAATAGAACAAGAGCCAATGTTGCATATCCTAACCAAGTCAAACGTTACATATCCATACGTAGCCTAACTCCACCTAACACTGCGAGACCACTATTGCTGGCCCCGACAACGACAAACAGAATGTACTAGGACATATTAGATGGAAGAAATCCACCGCATTGCAGTTAAAGGCTCAAGAG
>NW_016938743.1:0-535 GCF_001483705.2 Eufriesea mexicana | reverse complement strand
ATTGGGGCGCTATAGCCATTTCACTGCTCCAGAATCTGGCTGGAAAATACTTTTTTATTGACAATTTCGACTGATATCGTGTTGAGCTAACTTTCCTGCATAAATAAGGAGGAAAGATCCTGTTGAAGTGCCTTAGCCATTGCATTGCTCTAAAATCTGGCTGGGAAATAAATTATTATTGACGTTTTCTACTAATATCGTGGTGCGCTATCTTCCTTGCATAAATAGATAGGAAAGATTTGTTTGGCGTTCTATAGCCATTGCAATGCTATAGTTGCAGTGCTATGGAATCTGGCTGCAAAACGCAATTTTATAAACATTTTCCACCAATATCGTGGTGATCTAACTTTCTTGTATAAATGTTGACGAAAGATCCTATTGGCTACCTAGAGCCATTGTAATGCTGTAGAATCTGGATGAAAGATTCAATTTTATTGACATTTTCAACTAATATCGTGGTGAACCAACTCACTTGCATGTATAAGGAATAAATATTATATTGGCGTGTTATAGCCATTGCACTGCTATAGAATCT
>NW_016938742.1:485-727 GCF_001483705.2 Eufriesea mexicana | reverse complement strand
TTACGTTGGTTTCGGTCAGGTTAGGAAATGTTTTGTCGGGATCGCATTGACTTTTGTGCTATGCACCGTTATTCGGTGGGTTCCTGCCCCTACCGTGCTCTACTGCAATCTCCTTGGACCTGTGGGACGCTGCAATTGTTGTCGCGGAATGTTATGTTTAGTTCGCTTTAAGGTTATGTTATGTTAGTTTGGGTTAGGTATGGGTACCTTTCGCTCTTCTGCTGTACACTGCGGTTCTTTGA
>NW_016938742.1:0-379 GCF_001483705.2 Eufriesea mexicana | reverse complement strand
GTTATGTTGGGCTATGGTCTCTCTGGTTTGGTTAGGATGAATTCGACTTTTGCGCTATACACTGATAATCGGTGGATTTCTGCGATCTTAATTGCTCTACTATACCCCGCTTGACACACGGGACGCCAGCAATAGCGGCCGTGGCACGTTATGTTGTGTCAGGTTACGCTTGATTATGTTACGTTAGGCTACGTTTTGCCTGGTTCGCTCCGCCTCTTGTGCTACTCACAGTTATTCGGTGGATTCCTGCCCTCTACTGTGCTCTACTACAATCTCCACGGCCCTGTGGAGGACAGCGACAGTGGTCGCTGCACGTTACGTTTAGTTTGCTATGTCAGGTTAGGATATGTTGCTTTGGGTTTGGCTTGGGTACCTTTGA
>NW_016938741.1:0-324 GCF_001483705.2 Eufriesea mexicana | reverse complement strand
TATAGCACTAAAGTCGACGCTATCACCTCCTATCCTAACAAACCTTATCATAACCAAACGTAACCTAACACAACCTATCGTTTCGCAACCACAATTGCTGGTCTCCACAGATTCAAGCGCAACACATTAGTGGACAGTAGGACGCAGAGATCCATAGAATCCCAGTCTATATCAGAATAGTCAAAGCATCAGAGATCCATAGAATCGCAGTGTATATCAGAATAGTCAAAGCTACCCATATCTAATCCAAACAGACAGAATATATCCAAGCATATCCCAGCTCAACCTAACGTGCCGAGACCGCTATTGCTGCCCTTCCCAGAG
>NW_016938740.1:0-819 GCF_001483705.2 Eufriesea mexicana | reverse complement strand
TGTGGACATTTTCGTCTGATATCCTAGTGAGCTGCCTTTCCCGCACAAATAATGAGGAATGATGCTATTGGCGTAATATAGCACTTGCACTGCTATAGAATCTGGTTGGCAAATTCATTTTTATTGACATTTTCGACTAATATCGTGGTGAACTATCTTTCTTGCTTATATAAGGATGAAATATACTATTGGCGTGCTATAGCCACGGCATGGCTATAGAATCTGGCTGGAAAATTCAATTTCATTGGCAGTAGCAACTACTATCCTGGTTACCTGACTTTCTTGCATATATAAGGAGGAAAGATTCTACTGGAGTAATATAGTCATTGCATTCCTATAGAATCTGGGTGGAAATTTCAATTTTATTGATGTTTTCGACTAATATAGTGGTGACCTGTCTTTCTTGGATATATAAGTGGGAAAGATTCTGCTGGCGCGCTATAGTCATTGCGATGCTACAGAATCAGGCTGGATAACTCGATTTTATCGACATTTTCGACTCATATCGTGGTGAGTTAACTTTCCCGCACAAATAATGAGAAAGGATACTATTGGCGTGCTATAGCCATTGCACTGCTATAGAATGTGTTTGGACAATTGAATTTTATTGACATTTTCGACTAATATCGAGATGGGCTTACTTGCTTGCATAAATAATGAGGAAAGATTCTATTGGCGTGATATAGCCATTCAATGATATATAATCTGGATGGAAAATTCACTTTTATTGAATTTTTCGATTAATATCCTGGTGACCTAACTTTCTTGCATAAACAAGAATGAAATATTCTATTGGCGTGCAATAGCCATTCCAATGCT
>NW_016938739.1:0-902 GCF_001483705.2 Eufriesea mexicana | reverse complement strand
TATTGCATAAATAAGGGAGAAATATCCTATTGGCGCGCTATGGCCATTACAATGCTGTAGAATTTGACTGGAAAAGTCAATTTTATTGACATTTTCGACTAATATCGTGGTGAACTAACTTGCTTGCATAAATAAGGACGATAGATACTATTGGCGTGATATAGCCATTGCAATGCTATAGAATCTGCCTGGAAAATACAATTTTATTGACATTTTCGACTAATATCGTGGTGAACTAACTTGCTTGCATAAATAAGGACGATAGATACTATTGGCGTGATATAGCCATTGCAATGCTATAGAATCTGCCTGGAAAATACAATTTTATTGACATTTTCGACTAATATCGTGGTAGCTTAACTTTCTTGCAAAAATAAGTATGAAATATTCTATTGGCGAGCTTCAGGCATGGGAGTGCTACATCATCTGGCTGCAAAATCCAATTTTAATGACGTTTTCGGCTAATAACGAGGTGGGCGAACTTTCTTGCATAAATAAGGAGGAAAGACTCTATTGGCGTGCTATAGCCATTGCAATGCATTAGAATCTGGCTGGGAAATACAATTATATTGACATTTTCGACTAATATCGTGTTAGGCTCAGTTTCGTGCATAAATATGGAGGAAAGACACTATTGCTATAGCCATTGCAATGCTATAGAGTCTGTCTGGAAAAATCAATTTTATTGACGTTTTCGATAGTAATCGCGGTGACCTCTCTTCCTTGCAAATGCAAGGAGGAAAGATTCTACTGGCGTACTACAGTCATTGCAGTCCTATAGAATCTGGCTGGAAAATTCAATTTTATTGACATTTCCGACTTATATCGTGGAGAATTTGCTTTCTTGCATAAATAAGGACGATAGATACTGTTGGCGTGATATAGCAATTGAAATGCTATAG
>NW_016938738.1:0-1046 GCF_001483705.2 Eufriesea mexicana | reverse complement strand
TTTTCGACTAATATCGTGGTCAGCTAATTTTATTACATAAATAAGGACAAAAGATTCTATTGGAGTGCTATAGGCATTGCGAAGCAATAGAATCTTCCAGGAAAATTCAATTTTATTGACATTTTCTACTAATATCGTGGTGAGCTAACATTATTGCGTATATAATGAGAAAAGATTCATTTTGCGTGCTAAAGCCGTCTTACTAATATCGTGGTGAGCTAACATTATTGCGTATATAATGAGAAAAGATTCATTTTGCGTGCTAAAGCCGTCTCAATGCTATTGAATCTGGCTGAAAAATTCAATTTTATTGACTTTTTTGACTAATATTGCTGTGAGCTGACTTTCTTGCACAAATAAGGAGGAAATATTCTGTTGGCGTGCTATAGGCTTGCAAAGCTGTTGAACTTAGAAGGATAGTACAATTTTAATGACATTTTCGACTAGAATCGTGGTGAGCTATCTTTCATGCATAAATAAGGAGGAAAGATACTATTGGCGCGCTATAGCCGTTGCAATGATATAGAATGTGGTTGGAAAATTTAAATTTAATGACATTTTCGACTAATATCGTGGTGAGCTAACTTTCTTGCATAAATAAGGAGGTAAGATTCAATTCGCGTGCTATAGCCATTGCATCGCTAAAGTGTCTGGCTGGAAAATTCAATAGTATAGACATTTTCGACTAATATTGTTGTGAGCTAACTTTCTTGCATAAATAAGGAGGAAATATTCTTTTGGCGTGCAGTAGGCATTGCAAAGCTGTAGAACCTAGATGGATAATACAATTCTATTTACATTTTCGACTAGTATTGTGGTGAGGTAACTTCTAAGCCTCAATAAGGGGCAAAGATGCTTTTTGAGTGCTATAGCCATTGCAATGATACATTTTGCGGCTGGAAAATACAATTTTGTTGACATTTTCGACTAATATCGCGGTGTGCTAACTTCCTTGCGTATGTAAGGAGGAAAGAACATCTTGTCATGCTATAGCCATCGCAATGCTATAGAATCTGGCTGGAAAGTTCAATTTTATCGACATTTTC
>NW_016938737.1:0-833 GCF_001483705.2 Eufriesea mexicana | reverse complement strand
GCCAATAGGATCTTTCCTCCTTATTTATGCAAGACTGTTTCCACACCACTATATTAGTCGAAACTGGCAATAAAATTGAATTATCCTGCCAGATTCCATCCCATTGCGATGGGAATAGCAGGCCAATAGAATCTTTTACCCTTATTTATGCACGAATGCTTGCTCACCACGATATTAGTCGAAAGGTAATGTGAATGAAATTGTATTTCCGTGCCAGATTCCATAGCATTGCAGTGGTTAGGGCACGCCAGTGAAATATTTCCTCCTTATTTATGCGAGAAAGACTGCTCATCACGACATTAGTTGAAAATGTCAATAAAATTGAAATTTCCAGTATGATTCCATTGCTTTGCAATAGCTATAACATGCCAATAGTATCCTTTCCACTTATTTATGCCAGAAAGATTGCTCTCCTCGATATTATTCGAAAATGACCATAAAATTGAAATTTCCAGTCATATTCTATATCATTGCAAAGGCTATAGCACGCCAGTATGATCTTTCCTGCTTATTTATGCAAGAAAGCTAGCTCACCACGATATTATTCGAAAATGTCAATAAAATTGAATTTTCCAGTCATATTCTATTTCATTGCAATGGCTATTGCGCGCCAATAGGATCTTTCCTCCTTATTTATACAAGAAAGTTTTCTCACCACTATATTAGTCGAAAGTGGCAATGAAATTGAATTTTCCAGCCTGATTCTATAGCATTGCAATGGTTGTGGCACGCGAATACAATCTTTCCTCCTTATTTATGCGACAAAGCTTGCTCACGACACTATTAGTCGAAAATGTCAATAAAATTGAATTTTCCAGCAAGATTCTGCAGAA
>NW_016938736.1:0-831 GCF_001483705.2 Eufriesea mexicana | reverse complement strand
TGGTTTGCTGTAGCTATTGCATTGCAAAAGAATCTGTCCGGAAAGCTCATTGTCGACTAAAATAGTCCTGAGCAAGACATTCTGCATAAATAAGAAGGAAAGATCCTATTGGTTAGTTATAACCATTGCATTGCAATAGAATATAAATGAAAAGTTCTCATTTATATTGATATTTTCGTCTAATATTGTGGTGAGAAAACCTTTCTACGTGAATAAGGAGGAAAGATACGATTGGTTTGCTGTAGTCATTGCATTGCAACAGAATCTGAAAGAAAAGTTCAATTCCATTGGCATTCTCGAATAATATCGCCGTGAGCAAGATATTCTGCATAAATAATGTGGAAAGATCCTATTGGTTTCTTATACCCATTGCTTTGGAACAGAATCTGACCGATAAGCTCTGTTCTATTGACGCTTTCGACAAATATTGTGGTGAGCAGTGATTTAGGCGTAAATAACGAGGTAAGATTCTATTGGGTTGCTATTGTCATTGCGTTGCAATAGAGTCTGAATGAAAAGTTCAATTCTATTGGCATTTTCGAATAATATCGCCGTGAGCAAACTTGCGTGAATAAATGCGAAGGAAAGATCCCATTGGTTAGCTGTAGACACTGTATTGCAATAGAAGCTGAACGGCAAGCTCATTATCGACTAAAATCGTCTTGAGCAAGATGTTCTGCATAAATTAGGGGGAAAGATCCTATTGGTTTGTCATAACCATTGCTTTGCAATAGAATCTGACTGAAAAGTACAATTTTATACACATTGTCATCTAATATTGTGGTGAGCAAACCTTTCTACGTAAATAAGGAGGAAAGACAATTTTGGTTT
>NW_016938735.1:0-509 GCF_001483705.2 Eufriesea mexicana | reverse complement strand
GTCAAAGATATCGTAACCTATCCCAAACAAAACTAACCAAGCCAAAAGTAGCCTAACCCAACCAAACGCGCCGCGGCCACTATTTCTGGCACCACACAGCAAAGCAGAGAATATAACATCACAGTAGAGCGCAGAAATACCCCGAATTGCGGTGTATAGCACAAAAGTCAAAGCCATACTAACCAAGCCAGGCCAAAGCTGACCTAAACAAACTTAGCGTAACTTAACCTAACGAGCCAGAGCCGCTATTTCTGGCTTCGCCTAAGTAAAGCTGGGCATATTAGAGAACGGTAGAGGGCAGAAATACATAGAGTCGCAGTGTAGAGCAGAAAAGTCGAAATTGTCCATGCCTAACCATAGCTAACATATCCTAATCAAACGTAGCCTAACTCAATAATACGAGCCGCGACTACTATTGCTGGGCGCACCAGAGACAAACAGAAACTAGTACAGCAATGCAGAGCGCAGAAATCGACCGAACAACAGTGTATAGTACAGAGGTCAAGGCC
>NW_016938734.1:0-583 GCF_001483705.2 Eufriesea mexicana | reverse complement strand
TAGTGGTCTCAGCACATTAGGTTAAGATAGGTTGCGTTTGGTTTTGCTAGGTTTGGACAGGTTTGGATAGGATAGCTGTGACTTCTGCGCTGTACACTGACATTCATCGTTTTTCTACGCTCTACACTTATGCTACTCCCGAATCTGGGGAGGACAGAAATAGTGGTCCCGGCACGCTAGTTTGATTTAGGCTTCGTTTGGCCGTGTTTCGTTTGGTTAGGCTAGGATAGGATAGCCGTGACTTCTGCGCTATATACTGCTATTCGATGAAATACTGCGCCATGCTGTGCTCTAATATGCTCTGCCTGGCACTGGGGAGGCCAGCAGCTGTGATCTCGTCACGTTCGGTTGAGTTATGTTACGTTTGGTTAGGTTATGCTTGCTTGTGTTTCGTTTCGGAAGCTTTGACTTTTTTGGCACAGAGTGTAATTAGGTGGATATCTGCGCTCTGACGTCACTACTATACTCTGCACAACTCTTGGGAAGCCACCGATACTAGTCACGGGACGTCATGCTGGGATAGATTACGTTTGGCCTGGTTAGATTGTTTTGGGTTAGGTCAGGGTATCTTTGACTTTTGTGC
>NW_016938733.1:0-774 GCF_001483705.2 Eufriesea mexicana | reverse complement strand
ATTCGCAGCGTCTCTGTGGATATCTGCCCTCTCCGTTGCTCAACTATACACCGCTCGACTCTGGGGAGACCAGCGATGGTGGTCTCAGATACTCTGGGGAGACCAGCGATGGTGGTCTCAGCACATTATGTTTGGTTTGGCTACGTTTGGTTTTATCAGGTTAGGTCAGGTTAGGTTAGAATATCCCTGATATTGTGCTTTACGTTACAACGCAGAAGATTTCTGTAATGCTCTGTGCTCTAGTATATTCTGCTGGTCGCTGGGGAAGACAGCAATAATGGTCTCGGCACGTAACGTTGGCTTATGCTACCTTTGGTTTTGTTAAGTTTGACTACGTTAGGATAGGGTAGCTTGGACTCTTGTGTTATGCACTGCGATTCTATGGGCTTCTACGCTCTAACCTCTTCTCATATGTTCTGCTTGGCTGTGAGGAGGGCAGCAATATATCTATCGGCAGGTTAGGCGGAGTTAGGTTACGTTCGCTTACGCTAAGTTTGGTTCGGTTAGGATAGCATACCTTTGACCTTTATGCTATACGCTGCTTCACCGTGGACTTCTGCGCTCCACTGTGAAGTAATATGTTCTGATATGTTCTGGGGGGGAGGGGCAGCTATAGTGACCTCGGCACGCCAGGTTGAGTTATGTTACGCTTGGCTTTGCTAGGTTAGGATTGGTTTGGTTAGGATAGCTGTGATTTTTGTGCGAAGTACCGCTATTCAGTCGATATCTGTGCACTGCATAGCTCTACTAGGGTCTGCATAAATACGGGGAGGC